>NC_092177.1:3654161-3766661 GCF_045791955.1 Oncorhynchus clarkii lewisi | reverse complement strand
GTAGACCTTACAGTGAAATGCTGAATACAACAGGTGTAGGAGACCTTACAGTGAAATGCTGAATATAACAGGTGTAGTAGACCTCACAGTGAAATGCTGAATACAACAGGTGTAGTAGACCTTACAGTGAAATGCTGAATACAACAGGTGTAGTAGACCTTACAGTGAAATGCTGAATACAGCAGGTGTAGTAGACCTTACAGTGAAATGCTGAATACAACAGGTGTAGTAGACCTTACAGTGAAATAATGAATACAACAGGTGTAGTAGACCTTACAGTGAAATGCTGAATACCACAGGTGTAGTAGACCTTACAGTGAAATGCTGAATACAACAGGTGTAGTAGACCTTACAGTGAAATGCTGAATACAACAGGACCTTACAGTGAAATGCTGAATACAACAGGTGTAGTAGACCTCACAGTGAAATGCTGACTTACAAACCCTTAACCAACAGTGCGGTTTTAAGAAAAATAAAGAGTTAAGAAAATATTTACAAAATAAACTAAAGTACCAACAAAAGTCACACAAAATAACAATAACGAGGTGGGTACCGGTACAGAGTAGGGGGTACCGGTACAGAGTAGGGGGTACCGGTACAGAGTAGGGGGTACCGGTACAGAGTAGGGGGTACCGGTACAGAGTAGGGGGTACCGGTACAGAGTAGGGGGTACCGGTACAGAGCAGGGGGTACCGGTACAGAGCAGGGGGTACCGGTACAGAGTAGCGGGTACCGGTACAGAGTAGGGGGTACCGGTACAGAGTAGGGGGTACCGGTACAGAGTAGGGGGTACCGGTACAGAGTAGGGGGTACCGCGACAGAGCAGGGGGTACCGGTACAGAGCAGGGGGTACCGGTACAGAGCAGGGGATACCGGTACAGAGCAGGGGGTACCGGTACAGAGCAGGGGGTACCGGTACAGAGTCAATATGCTGGTTAGTCAAGGTAATTGAGGTAATATGTACATGTAGGTATGGGTGACGTGACTATGCATAGATAATAAACAGAGATTAGCAGCAGTGTACAAAACAAATGGGGGGGGGGAATTTTGATTAACTGTTCAGCAGTCTTATGTCTTGGTGGGGTAGAAGATGTTAAGGAGCCTTTTGGGCCTAGACTCAAATCAAATCAAATCAAACTTGGCGCTACGGTACCGGTTGACATAGAGAGAACAGTCTATGACTAGGATGGCTGGAGTCTTTGAACATTTTTAGAGCCTTCCTTTGATGGCAGGAAGCTTGGCCCCAGTGATGTACATATATATACCAGGCGGTGTACTGCAATGTACTGGGCCGTACGCACTACCCTCTGTAGTGCCTTGCGGTCGGATGCCGAGAATTTGCCATACCAGGCGGTGATGAAACCTGTCAGGATGCTCTAGATGTTGCAGCTGTAGAACTTTTTGAGGATCTGGGGACCCATGCCAAATCTTTTCAGTCTCCTGAGGGAGAATAGGCAATGTCGTGCCCTCTTCACGACTGTCTTGGTGTGTTTGGACCATGATAGTTTGTTGGTGATGTGGACTCCAAGGAACTTGAAGCTCTCAACCTGCTCCACTACAGCTCCGTCGATGAGAATGGGAGCGTCATAGGCCCTTCTTTTCCTGTAGTCCACGATCATCTCCTTTGTCTTGCTCACATTGAGGGAGAGGTTGTTGACCTGGCACCACACTGCCAGGCTGTTATCATTGTCGGTGATCAGACCGCTGTGTCGTCGGCAAAGTTAATGATGGTGTTGGAGTCGTGCTTGCCCATGCAGTCGTGGGTGAACAGGGAGTACAGGAGGGGACTAAGCACGCACCCCTGAGGGGCCCCTGTGTTGGCGAGCAGCATGACAGATGTATTGTTGTCTACCCTCACCACCTGGGGGCGGCCAGTCAGGAAGTCCAGGATCCATTTGCAGAGGGAGGGGTTTAGTACCAGGGTCCTTAGCTTAGTGATGAGCTTTGAGGGCACTATGGTGTTGAATTCTGAGCTGTCGTCAATGAACAGCATTCTGACATAGGTGTTCCTTTTGTCCAGGTGTGAAAGGGTAGTGTGGAGTGAAATAGAGATTGCGTCATCTGTGGATTTGTTGGGCCGGTATGTGAATGGGAGTGAGTCTAGGGTTTCTGGGATGATGCTGTTGATGTGAGTTATGACCACTCTTTTCAAGGCATTTCATGTGCTACGGGACATGACTGGGATGACGCTTTGCCTGTTTGATGGTTCGACGGAGGGCATAGCGGAATTTTTTTATAAGCGTCCGGATTAGTGTTCCGCTCCTTGAAAGTGCCAGTTCTAGCCTTTAGCTAAGTGTGGGTGTTCCCTGTAATCCATGGCTTCTGGTTGTGGTATGCACGTACGGTCACTGTGGGGACGACGTCCTCAATGCACTTATTGATGAAGCCGGTGACTGATGTGGTATTCCCCTCGATGCTTATTGGATGAACACCGGAACATGTTCCAGTCTGTGATGGCAAAACAGTCCTGTAGCTTAGCCTCTGTGTCATCTGACCACTTTCGTATTGAGCCAGTCACCAGTACTTCCTGCTTTAGCTTTTGAATCAGGAGGATAGAATTATGGTCAGATTTGCCAAATGGAGGGCGAGGGAGAGCTTTGAATGCATCTCTGTGTGTGGAGTAAAGGCGGTCTAGAGTTTTTTTTCTCTCTCTGCACATGAGGAATGGATTTTAAGTTTTCCTGCATTAAAACCCCCGGCCACTAGGAGCGCCGCCTCTGGATTAGCCTTTTCTTGTTTGCTTATGGCCTTATACAGCTCGCTGAGTGCTGTCTTAGTGCCAGTATCAGTTTGTGTTGCATCATATTGTAGTGGTAATTGTCAGCTAGGAAACATATACATGAAAACTCTCTTGGTAAATAGTGGGGTCTACAGCTTATCATGAGTTACTCTACCTCAGGCAAGCAAAACCTTGAGACTTCTTTTAATGTTAGATTTTGCGGACCAGGTGTTATTGACAAATAGACACAGACCATCAACCCATCAAGTGTTACCGGAGCTGTTCTGTCTTGACGATGCACAGAAAACCCAGCCAACTAGGCAAGTCAATGAAGAACAAATTCTTATTTACAAATAATGGCCTACCAACAGCCAAGAGTCTTCCTGTGGGGACGGGGGATAAAACAAATACAAAATAAAAATAGGACAAACACACCAAGACGAATATGGACCACAAGCTAGTTTAGCAGGACACAATGTACCTACCTGTAAGCTGAGGCCTTGACCCCCTTTCCTTCCTTCCTCCGTTTAGGATATCATGCATGCTCTGAAGATGACCTACCATGTCCAGTGTTTCATGTGTGCTGCCTGTAAGAGCCCCATCAGAAACCAGGCCTTCTATATGGAGGAGGGAGAACCTTACTGTGAGAGAGGTGAGGTTCTAACTTTTCAATCAAAACAGAGGGAAAATTGTTTGAGGTTAGAGAAGTATTGAGTTAAACTACATGTACTACACATTCACAGCCTTTGGTGTGGACAGGTTGTCTCAGTGCTTTCTCTCGCTCCATCTACTGCTTCTATAAATGATGACTTCATATGGGAGCATCTACTTAGCTGACTTTGTGTTTGTCTATTAGTTTAAAAAACTCAGCAAAAAAAATAAACATTCCTTTTTTCAGGACCCTGTCTTTCAAAGATAATTCCTAAAAATCCAAATAACTTCACAGATCTTCATTGTAAAGGGTTTAAACACTGTTTCCCATGTGTGTGCAATGAACCATAAACAATTAATGAACATGCACCTGTGGAACGGTCGTTAAGACACTAACAGCTTACAGACGGTTGGCAATTAAGGTCACAGTTATGAAAACTTGGGACCTGAAAGAGGCCTTTCTACTGACTGAAAACACCAAAAGAAAGATGCCCAGGGTCCCTGCTCATCTGCGTGAACGTGCCTTAGGCATGCTGCAAGGAGGCATGAGGACTGCAGATGTGGCCAGGATAATAAGTTGCAATGTCTGTACTGTGAGAAGCCTAAGACAGCGCTACAGGGAGACAGGACGGACACGCTGATCGTCCTCGCAGTGGCAGTTCCTCGCCAGACAGGACTGGTAAAAAGAGCTCTTCACTGACGAGTCGTGGTTTTGTCTCACCAGGGGTGATGGTCGGATTCATGTTTATCGTCAAAGGAATGAGCATTACACAGAGGCCTGTACTCTGGAGCGGGATCGATTTGGAGGTGGAGGGTCCATCATGGTCTGGGGTGGTGTGTCACAGCATCATCGGACTGAGCTTGTTGTCATTGCAGGCAATCTCAACGCTGTGCATAACAGGGAAGACATCCTCCTCCCTCATGTGGTACCCTTCCTGCAGGCTCATCCTGACATGACCCTCCAGCACGACAATGCCACCAGCCATACTGCTCGTTCTGTTTATGTCTCAGTTGTTGAATCTTGTTATGATCATACACATATTTACACATGTTAAGTTTGCTGAAAATAAACGCAGTCGACAGTGAGAGGATGTTTCTTTTTTTGTTGCTGAGTTTATAAATGGAGCTTCTGCTTTCTCTATTGTGCTGCTGTGATTGGTTTCATGGGTCATAATACATCTCTCGACACAGACACGCTGTTGCTGTCTCTCACACACTCACACGGCTCAGGAGTGGGTTGCTTTGTTATCAGAGGGAGTACTCAGAATAATGCCTTCAGCGTTGATAAACATTTTGCAGCCTCAGCACCTCTCTGGGATTGTCCTGCTGTCTCACACACACACACACACGCACACACACACACACACACACACACACACACACACACTCGCTCTGAGTACTGTCTCTAAAGCCTGCCACTTTCTTCAAGTCCCTGAGATGGGGAAAAGGGAACAATGGGAACAATCCATTTAAATCTGTGGAGCGATCTGTCCTCCTCTCTCTCATCCCTTCATCACTGATGTCATCCCTTCCCTACACGCTGGGACATCACTGATCTCATCCCTTCCCTACACGTTGGGACATCACTGATCTCATCCCTTCACCACTGATGTCATCCCTTCCCTACACGCTGGGACATCACTGATCTCATCCCTTCATCACTGATGTCATCCCTTCCCTACACGCTGGGACATCACTGATGTCATCCCTTCCCTACTCGCTGGGACATCACTGATCTCATCCCTTCCCTACACGCTGGGACATCACTGATCTCATCCCTTCCCTACACGCTGGGACATCACTGATCTCATCCCTTCACCACTGATGTCATCCCTTCCCTACACGCTGGGACATCACTGATCTCATCCCTTCACCACTGATGTCATCCCTTCCCTACACGCTGGGACATCACTGATCTCATCCCTTCACCACTGATGTCATCCCTTCCCTACACGCTGGGACATCACTGATCTCATCCCTTCATCACTGATGTCATCCCTTCCCTACACGCTGGGACATCACTGATCTCATCCCTTCATCACTGATCTCATCCCTTCCCTACACGCTGGGACATCACTGATCTCATCCCTTCATCACTGATCTCATCCCTTCCCTACACGCTGGGACATCACTGATCTCATCCCTTCCCTACACGCTGGGACATCACTGATCTCATCCCTTCCCTACACGCTGGGACATCACTGATCTCATCCCTTCTCTACACGCTGGGACATCACTGATCTCATCCCTTCATCACTGATGTCATCCCTTCCCTACACGCTGGGACATCACTGATCTCATCCCTTCCCTACACGCTGGGACATCACTGATCTCATCCCTTCCCTACACGCTGGGACATCACTGATCTCATCCCTTCCCTACACGCTGGGACATCACTGATCTCATCCCTTCACCACTGATGTCATCCCTTCCCTACACGCTGGGACATCACTGATCTCATCCCTTCATCACTGATGTCATCCCTTCCCTACACGCTGGGACATCACTGATCTCATCCCTTCATCACTGATCTCATCCCTTCCCTACACGCTGGGACATCACTGATCTCATCCCTTCATCACTGATCTCATCCCTTCCCTACACGCTGGGACATCACTGACCTCATCCCTTCCCTACACGCTGGGACATCACTGATCTCATAGCCTAGTGGTTAGAGGGGGGAGAGAGACAGGTAGCCTAGTGGTTAGAGGAGGGAGGGAGGGAGGCAGGTAGCCTAGTGGTTAGAGGAGGGAGGGAGGGAGGCAGGTAGCCTAGTGGTTAGAGGAGGGGGGAGGGAGGCAGGTAGCCTAGTGGTTAGAGGAGGGAGGGAGGCAGGTAGCCTAGTGGTTAGAGGGGGGAGGCAGGCAGGTAGCCTAGTGGTTAGAGGGGGGAGGCAGGCAGGTAGCCTAGTGGTTAGAGGGGGGAGGCAGGCAGGTAGCCTAGTGGTTAGAGGAGGGAGGGAGGGAGGCAGGTAGCCTAGTGGTTAGAGGGAGGGAGGGAGGGAGGCAGGTAGCCTAGTGGTTAGAGGGAGGGAGGGAGGGAGGCAGGTAGCCTAGTGGTTAGAAGAGGGAGGGAGGGAGGCAGGTAGCCTAGTGGTTAGAGGAGGAAGGGAGGCAGGTAGCCTAGTGGTTAGAGGAGGGAGGGAGGGAGGCAGGTAGCCTAGTGGTTAGAGGAGGGAGGGAGGCAGGTAGCCTAGTGGTTAGAGGAGGGAGGGAGGGAGGCAGGTAGCCTAGTGGTTAGAGGAGGGAGGGAGGGAGGCAGGTAGCCTAGTGGTTAAAGCGTTGGTCTAGTAACCAAAAGGTTGCTAGATCGAATCCCCCGAGCTGAAAAAAATCTGTTCTGCCCCTAAACAAGGCAGTTAACCCACTGTTCCTAGGCCAGTTAACCCACTGTTCCTAGACCAGTTAACCCACTGGTTATCCCACTGTTCCTAGACCAGTTAACCCACTGTTCCTCGGCCAGTTAACCCACTAGACCAGTTAACCCACTGTTCCTAGACCAGTTAACCCACTGTTCATAGACTAGTTAACCCACTAGACCAGTTAACCCAGGCCATCAATGAAAATAAGAATTTGTTCCTAACTGAATTGCCTAGTTAAATAAAAATAAAAAAAACTCCCCCCTCCCGCTGTCTCTCCTCAACCCCCCTTCTTCCTCTTGTCTCTCCTCAACCCCCCTTCTTCATCTGTCTCTCCTCAACCCCCCTTCTTCCTCTCTCTCCTCCATCCCCCTTCTTCCTCTGTCTCTCCTCAACCCCCCTTGTTCCTCTGTCTCTCGTCAACCCCCCTTGTTCCTCTGTCTCTCCTCAACCCCCCTTCTTCCTCTGTCTCTCCTCAACCCCCCTTCTTCCTCTGTCTCTCCTCAACCCCCCTTCTTCCTCTGTCTCTCCTCAACCCCCCTTCTTCCTCTGTCTCTCCTCAACCCCCCTTCTTCCTCTGTCTCTCCTCAACCCCCCTTCTCTCCCTGCAGATTATGAGAAGATGTTTGGTACTAAGTGTCATGGCTGTGACTTTAAGATCGATGCTGGGGACCGCTTCCTAGAGGCCTTGGGATACAGTTGGCACGACACCTGCTTCGTCTGCGCTGTAAGTCTCCTGATTCACCTGGACCTCTGTCTACCTCACCTCCATCTCCATTCATCTCTACCTGTCTACCTCACCTTCATCTCCATTCATCTCTACCTGTCTACCTCACCTCCATCTACATTAATCTCTACCTGTCTACCTCACCTCCATCTACATTCATCTCTACCTGTCTACCTCACCTCCATCTACATTAGTCTCTACCTCTGTCTACCTCACCTCCTTCTCCATTCGTCTCTACCTGTCTACCTCACCTCCATCTACATTCATCTCTACCTCTGTCTACCTCACCTCCATCTACATCCATCTCTACCTGTCTACCTCACCTCCATCTACATTCATCTCTACCTGTCTACCTCACCTCCATCTACATTCATCTCTACCTGTCTACCTCATCTCCATCTACATTAGTCTCTACCTCTGTCTACCTCACCTCCTTCTCCATTCGTCTCTACCTGTCTACCTCACCTCCATCTGCATTCGTCTCTACCTGTCTACCTCACCTCCTTCTCCATTCGTCTCTACCTGTCTACCTCACCTTCTTCTCCATTCATCTCTACCTGTCTACCTCACCTCCTTCTCCATTCATCTCTACCTGTCTACCTCACCTCCTTCTCCATTCATCTCTACCTGTCTACCTCACCTTCTTCTCCATTCATCTCTACCTGTCTACCTCACCTCCATCTCCATTCATCTCTACCTGTCTACCTCACCTCCATCTCCATTCATCTCTACCTGTCTACCTCACCTTCATCTCCATTCATCTCTACCTGTCTACCTCACCTCCATCTACATTCATCTCTACCTGTCTACCTCACCTCCACCTACGTCTCTACCTGTCTCTCCTGGACCTGGTCCAACCTACAGTACGTCTCTACCTGTCTCCGTTCTGTCTCTGTCTCTCTCTCTAGCTCGCTGTCGCTCTCTCTAGCTCGCTGTCTCTCTCTCTCTCTCTCTAGCTCGCTGTTGCTCTCTCTCTCTAGCTCGCTGTTGCTCTCTCTCTCTAGCTCGCTGTTGCTCTCTCTCTCTAGCTCGCTGTCGCTCTCTCTCTCGCTCACTGTCGCTCTTTCTCTCTGTATATCGCTGTCGCTCTCTCTCTAGCTCGCTGTCGCTCTCTCTCTAGCTCGCTGTCGCTCTCTCTCTAGCTCGCTGTCGCTCTCTCTCTAGCTCGCTGTCTCTCTCTCTCTAGCTCGCTGTCGCTCTCTCTCTAGCTCGCTGTCGCCCTCTCTCTAGCTCGCTGTCGCCCTCTCTCTAGCTCGCTGTCGCTCTCTCTCTCTCTAGCTCGCTGTCGCTCTCTCTCTCTAGCTCGCTGTCGCTCTCTCTCTCTCTAGCTCGCTGTCGCTCTCTCTCTAGCTCGCTGTCGCTCTCTCTCTAGCTCGCTGTCGCTCTCTCTAGCTCGCTGTCGCTCTCTCTCTAGCTCGCTGTCTCTCTCTCTCTAGCTCGCTGTCGCTCTCTCTCTAGCTCGCTGTCGCCCTCTCTCTAGCTCGCTGTCGCCCTCTCTCTAGCTCGCTGTCGCCCTCTCTCTAGCTCGCTGTCGCCCTCTCTCTAGCTCGCTGTCGCTCTCTCTCTCTAGCTCGCTGTCGCTCTCTCTCTCTAGCTCGCTGTCGCTCTCTCTCTCTCTAGCTCGCTGTCGCTCTCTCTCTCTAGCTTGCTGTCGCTCTCTCTCTCTAGCTTGCTGTCGCTCTCTCTCTCTAGCTCGCTGTCACTCTCTCTAGCGCGCTGTCACTCTCTATATATCGCTGTCGCTCTCTCTCTATATATCGCTGTCGCTCTCTCTCTAGCTCGCTGTCGCTCTCTCTCTAGCTCGCTGTCGCTCTCTCTCTAGCTCGCTGTCGCTCTCTCTCTCTAGCTCGCTGTCGCTCTCTATCTCTAGCTCGCTGTCACTCTCTCTCTCTAGCTCGCTGTCGCTCTCTCTCTCTAGCACGCTATCGCTCTCTCTCTCTCTAGCTTGCTGTCTCTCTCTCTCTCTAGCTTGCTGTCTCTCTCTCTCTAGCTTGCTGTCTCTCTCTCTCTCCAGCTCGCTGTCTCTAGCTCGCTGTCTTTCTTCTCTCACCTAACCCCCTGCCTTTCTCCCTCTCTCTCTCTCTCTCTCTCTCTCTCTCTCAGTTCTGCCAGATCAACCTGGAAGGAAAGACCTTCTACTCTAAGAAGGATAAGCCACTGTGTAAAGGCCATGCCTTCGCTCCCGTCTGAGAGGGAGAGAGGTGGTTCAGACAGGAGACCTTCACCATTCTCTGAACCCTGAAGACCTGTAGAGTGCCAGTTAATCGCCACTCCACTGCAAACCAGACAGCATCAGTGCATCAGATCCTCACTTATCGCTCAGCTACAGATAGATTCAGCTGTACCTCATCCTTCAACTTCTATCCCTCTATACTTTCCAAATGCATCCCGTACTGGCTCCCTTCACTAAGAGCTAAAGGAATGTAAATGTTAACCTTTTTGACCTTAACCGCCTAGTTTCTCTACTGTTGTTACTCATAGCAGGTTACTCTAGTATCATATGTAATGGTATAACGAAGTGAGACATTTTTAGTATTGAGTGTAGTGTTATTACAAACGAAGTCATTTCAAGCCTTAGCTTCTCTAACTCTAACTCTATGTATTGTCAGTGAATATATATATATATGCGTCATTCTTCCCTCTTTGATTGTGGTGATAACCACCTGTTGTTCACAGGTCATCCTGTACTCCAGTGTGCGATGGTCAACTGTGTTTGGGCAATGCCTATTAGTCTGGTGAAATGCCAGGCTCAGCCCCGTCAAATCTCAACCTCGTTCATTTCACTTTTAAGTGCCTTTTTCTTTTTGTTGAAGTTGAACCAACCGTTTAGTTTGTCATTTTCTGAGATGTTACATTAACTGTCGCTGCACCACCGTCCTCATTTAAAGTCTCTGGTCCGTTCAACAACCCTTTGGTTACTCCAGTACTGCAGTGATTTTAATGGGGACCCTTACTGCAGTTCTTAAGGTGATTTTAATGGGGACCCTTACTCCAGTACTTAAGGTGATTTTAATGGGGACCCTTACTCCAGTACTTAAGGTGATTTTAATGGGGACCCTTACTGCAGTACTTAAGGTGATGTAGGGGCAACCATACTTCAGTACTTAAGGTGATTTTAATGGGACCCCTTACTGCAGTTCTTAAGGTGATTTTAATGGGGACCCTTACTGCAGTTCTTAAGGTGATTTTAATGGGACCCCTTACTGCAGTTCTTAAGGTGATTTTAATGGGGACCCTTACTGCAGTTCTTAAGGTGATTTTAATGGGGACCCTTACTGCAGTTCTTAAGGTGATTTTAATGGGGACCCTTACTCCAGTACTTAAGGTGATTTTAATGGGGACCCTTACTCCAGTACTTAAGGTGATTTTAATGGGGACCCTTACTGCAGTTCTTAAGGTGATTTTAATGGGGACCCTTACTCCAGTACTTAAGGTAATGTACGGGGAAACCTTACTGCAGTAATTAAGGTAATGTAGGGGGCAACCATACTGCAGTAATTAAGGTAATGTAGGGGGCAACCATACTGCAGTAATTAAGGTAATGTACGGGGCAACCATACTGCAGTAATTAAGGTAATAGGAACTCAGTCATGTGGAACTAGTTACTGTACTTACTGTAATACACTCCCTGTTTGCGTTCCAAATGGCGCACCCTATTCCTTATATAGTGCACTCATTTGTATGGGCTCTGGTAAAAAACACTAGTGCACTATAAATGAAATAGGGAGTCCCTTCGGGACACAGCCCATATTGCACTAGTCACTATAAAAACTGTCGGACACTCCATATTGACCCCAGGGACCCAGAATGCATCACTTCACATCAGCTATGTTATTAATTGAGTAATGTAAATCAGAATTGTACACCATAAAAAAGGAGTAGCGTTTTGAAGCAACACTATCAATGTACAGTATATGGAAATAAACGCTGTTTACAGGGCTGGGAGTCAAATCCAGTTTAAACAGTGGCTCTTGAATGGAAAATAATCTCTTAGCCAATTATATTCTAGAATGTTCTAAATTCAGTTGGAATTGACCCCAACTCTGTGAAGGGATTTGTAGTCATTGTGTTGTCTTGGGATTTGTAGTCATTGTGTTGTCCTGGGATTTGTAGTCATTGTGTTGTCTTGGGATTGGTAGTCATTGTGTTGTCTTGGGATTGGTAGTCATTGTGTTGTCTTGGGATTGGTAGTCATTGTGTTGTCTTGGGATTGGTAGTCATTGTGTTGTCTTGGGATTGGTAGTCATTGTGTTGTCTTGGGATTTGTAGTCATTGTGTTGTCTTGGGATTTGTAGTCCATTGTGTTGTCCTGGGATTGGTAGTCATTCTACACAAGTGACTGTATGTATTGGACCAAATACTGTATGGTCTAGGGTTCTATTCAATCCGAATCCCGGAAGTGCAGCGTGATTGTTCCCGCGTGGGCGGAGACTGCATTCCTGGTAAATGATGTCGGCTCAATCCACAAATGTACATTCAGAGCGCGCAATCTGTATAATGTCAAACGACACATTGAATAGAGCTCATGTCTCACAAGAGACCTGTAAGTAAGTACACTGAACAAAAATATAAACGCAACCATTTTAAAGATTTTACTGAATTCCAGTTCATAGAAGGAAATCAGTCAATTGAAATAAATTCATTAGGCCCTAATCTATGGATTACACAGGACTGGGCAGGGGCACAGCCTTCTTTGGGCCTTGGGGGGCATAGGCCCACCCACTGGGGAGCCAGGCCCAGCCACAAAAGGGCTTTATTTAAGACAAATACTCCTCAGTTTCATCAGCTGTCAGGGTGGATGGTCTCAGACGTTCCTGCAGGTGAAGAAGCCGGATGTGGAGGTCCTGGGCTGGTTGGTTGGACGTACTGCCAAATTCTCTAAAACGACGTTGGAGGCGGCTTATGGTAGAGAAATTAACATTAAATTCTCTGGCAACAGCTCTGGTGGACGTTCCTGCAGTCAACATGCCAATTACACGCTCCATTGTGTTGTGGGACGAAACTGCATTTTAGAGTGGCCTTTTATTGTCCCCAGCACAAGGTGCACCTGTGTAATGATCATGCTGTTTTAAGTAGCTTATTGATATGCCACACCTGGTCAGGTGGATGGATTATCTCGGCATTGGAGAAATGCTCACTAAAAAAGGGGATGTAAACAAATTTGTGCACAAAATTTGAAAGAGATAAGCTTTTTTGTGAGTATGGAACATTTTCTGGGATATTTTATTTCAACTCATGAAACCTGGGACACTTTACATGTTACGTTCATATTTTTTGTTCAGTATATTTATTTAATGGGTGTGTTTTGAAAGGGCTGTGTGTTTTGAAACCTAATTATTTTGTAATGTACTGTGTTCGCTGACTAGTGAGATTTTGGTTCACTTCTGATATGTACTCATTCCTTCTTTTGTACGTCAACCTCCAGCTCCAAGAACAATAGGATTTATAATAACAGAATACTAACAAATATATATATATTTTACTATTTGTTTTATATTAAAGTGTCGTATACCAAGTGCCTTCTCAAGCTTTAAACACTGAGCTTTAAAATAATTCTTAAATTCTAACGAAAAACTGCTGTATTCATTTGTGTACACGCTAGAGATGTTTTTAGCGAAATAATTGATATCTTTGATCGAGGAGTTGAATTTGGTATCAGAACCAGTCAATCAATAAAACATGTCTGTATTCTTCCATATTCTCTTTGTCTCCTTGCATCCCAGTATTAGTTTAATGTTAAAAAATGACCTAAGCCTCAAATAACCCCCTAACCCTCTCCTCCCCCTTCAGGCCATGGTCTCCCCTCCCCCTTAGGGCCATGGTCTCTCCTCCCCCTTAGGGCCATGGTCTCTCCTCCTCCTTAGGGCCATGGTCTCCCCTCCCCCTTAGGGCCCACGGTCTCTCCAACCCCCTTAGGGCCATGGTCTCTCCTCTCCCTTAGGGCCATGGTCTCCCTTCCCCCTCCGGGCCATGGTCTCCCCTCCCCCTCCGGGCCATGGTCTCCCCTCCCCCTTCGGGCCATGGTCTCCCTTCCCCCTCCGGGCCATGGTCTCCCCTCCCCCTTCGGGCCATGGTCTCCCCTCCCCCTTAGGGCCATGGTCTCTCCTCCCCCTTCGGGCCATGGTCTGCCCTCCCCCTTCGGGCCATGGTCTCCCCTCCCCCTTAGGGCCATGGTCTCTCCTCCCCCTTCGGGCCATGGTCTGCCCTCCCCCTTCGGGCCATGGTCTCCCCTCCCCCTTCGGGCCATGGTCTCCCCTCCCCCTTCGGGCCATGGTCTGCACTGCCCCTTAGGGCCATGGTCTCCCCTCCCCCTTCGGGCCATGGTCTCTCCTCCCCCTTCGGGCCATGGTCTCCCCTCCCCCTTAGGGCCATGGTCTCCCCTCCCCCTTCGGGCCATGGTCTCCCCTCCCCCTTCGGGCCATGGTCTCCCCTCCCCCTTCGGGCCATGGTCTCCCCTCCCCCTTCGGGCCATGGTCTCCCCTCCCCCTTAGGGCCATGGTCTCCCCTCCCCCTTAGGGCCATGGTCTCTCCTCCCCCTTAGGGCCATGGTCTCCCCTCCCCCTTCGGGCCATGGTCTCTCCTCCCCCTTCGGGCCATGGTCTCCCCTCCCACTTCGGGCCATGGTCTCCCCACCCCCTTCGGGCCATGGTCTCCCCTCCCCCTTAGGGCCATGGTCTCTCCTCCCCCTTAGGGCCATGGTCTCTCCTCCCCCTTCGGGCCATGGTCTCTCCTCCCCCTTAGGGCCCACGGTCTCTCCTCCCCCTTCGGGCCATGGTCTCCCCTCCCCCTTAGGGCCATGGTCTCTCCTCCCCCTTCGGGCCATGGTCTCTCCTCCCCCTTAGGGCCCACGGTCTCTCCTCCCCCTTCGGGCCATGGTCTCTCCTCCCCCTTCGGGCCATGGTCTCCCCTCCCCCTTCGGGCCATGGTCTCCCCTCCCCCTTAGGGCCATGGTCTCCCCTCCCCCTTAGGGCCATGGTCTCTCCTCCCCCTTAGGGCCATGGTCTCCCCTCCCCCTTAGGGCCATGGTCTCTCCTCCCCCTTCGGGCCATGGTCTCCCCTCCCCCTTCGGGCCATGGTCTGCACTGCCCCTTAGGGCCATGGTCTCCCCTCCCCCTTCGGGCCATGGTCTCTCCTCCCCCTTCGGGCCATGGTCTCCCCTCCCCCTTCGGGCCATGGTCTCCCCTCCCCCTTCGGGCCATGGTCTCCCCTCCCCCTTAGGGCCATGGTCTCCCCTCCCCCTTCGGGCCATGGTCTCCCCTCCCCCTTCGGGCCATGGTCTCCCCTCCCCCTTCGGGCCATGGTCTCCCCTCCCCCTTCGGGCCATGGTCTCCCCTCCCCCTTCGGGCCATGGTCTCCCCTCCCATGGTCTCCCCTCCCCCTTCGGGCCATGGTCTCTCCTCCCCCTTAGGGCCATGGTCTCCCCTCCCCCTTCGGGCCATGGTCTCCCCTCCCCCTTCGGGCCATGGTCTGCACTGCCCCTAGCCAGGTTCTCTAATTGTATAGGTAAACAAATGTGAGGTTGTTTAATTTTGTAGTGATCTCTGCTATCTGACTGTAATGCAGCCTTGTCCGTGATGACTCCTGTCAGTTCTGCTTCTCCAGCTCTCAGCAGGCTGTTGTGCCAGAGATGTCCTCCAGGTAGTGCACTATGAAGGGGGATAGGGTGCCATTTGGGGATACAGCCCCAGTGTCTTCTGCTTGACTAAAAGCACAAAGTTAACAATTCAGTCGTTGTTTTAACAATATATAATTTATTTACATGGATTTCAGGTTGAATAACTATACATACCTTTCTGAAATGTCATCGTGAGGTACTGTATATACATAAGGCCAAGTAAACACTGAAACACTTAGAAACCATCATCATCATTGTCGTCTTCATCTGAAAAGTTACACAAAAAAACCTTCCAGCTCAACTCGAGTTGAGTTTTTTTGTACAATTTCCACTGAGTATACGAAACATTAAGAACACCTAGAATGACCAGGTGAATCCAGGTGAAAGCCACGATCCTTTACTGGTGTCACTTGTTAAATCCACTGTAGATGAAGGGGAGGAGATGGGCTATTAAAAAAAATGATTTTTAAAGCCTTGAGACAATTGAGACATGGAATTGTGTATGCGTGCCATTCGGTGGGTGAACGGGCGAGACAAAAGATTGAAGTGCCTTTTAAACAGGGTATGGTAGTAAGGTGCCAGGCGCACCGGTTTGTGTCAAGAACTGCAACGCTGCCGAGTTTTCCACGGTCAACAGTTTCCTGTTTGTATCAAGAATTGTCCACCACCCAAAGAAGCGTTGGAGTCAACACGGGGCCAGCGTTTCCTGTGGAACACCTTCGACCCCTTCTATGGTCCCATGCCACAACGAATTGGGGCTGTTAGACTGCAAAAGGACGCAACTCAATATTTAAAAGGTGTTCCTAATGTTTGGTACACTCAGTGACCAATAAGGGAGAGAGATTTTATTTTTTATTTTTTTAAACAACAGAAAAAGGAAATATAGAATTGCATAAGCGCTGTGTTGCGTGAGATACATAGAGCATTCTTTACTTGCTGAAAGGCAAGGAACATTGAATCAAGGAAATAAATAGAAAAAACATTCACAGGTACAGAAGTCCAATTATTTTCTGTTCACAAAAAAAAAAAGGAAATTGAATTCCGTCAGAGTAAAAACGTCAATAGCACACACACACACACACACACACACACACACACTTTCTTGACATTGAATAACAATGAATGAAGCTGAGGAAATGTACAGTGTGTGAAAGGTATCAGTTATTCCATCTAAGCAGAGTCGGAAAATCCTCTTGGTAAAAAAGTGTTCATGTAATTTTAAGAAACTGTCAAACTGAACTTTCAGTCGAAGAGAAGAGAAAGCTTTAATGAGAGAAATGGTTATTTGCCGTTATGGAAACTAGTGATTATTGTGTCAGACAAAGGCTTGCATCCCCCAAAATTGCACCTTATTCCCTCTGTAGTGCATATGTTGGCCCTTGGTCAGTAAAGGTGTGTACTACATAGGGAACAGGGTGCCATTTGCGATACATGCCATGTTAGATGTTATCTGTAGTGGACGTGTGAGAGCCTGTGTCCCCCCCCCCCCCCCCCGGGTGGTGAGATACTCGGCTGTTATATGTGCTTAGAAAACACATCACTGTTCATCACGGAAAAGACGATAACTACCACTCCCACGCAGATACACACTTATCATCTCACTATAGAACAGGATCATATATATGGTGTTCAGTATACCTAGTTACCACTGGGTAGACAGGTCACACGTGATACAAGTCAGTATTCGATGTCCATCCATGTCTGAGTACGTCTGGAGATTATGTGGAAATCGGCCACTAGGGGGCAACTGTGAACGTTGTTACCTTCAAGTAGGTTTTGGGGGTTTCCTACATTGTTGTGGATGGGGATGGTGGATCAGCGTAAGCATCTGCCTCTGGTTTCAAAAGTTGCATTTTTGAATTCAGCGACAGGAAATTGTTTTATCCCAAATCCTAACCCTTATCTCAACCATTCAGAGTTCATGCCTAACCTCAAGATTTCAGATTTAATGCCTAGATTTAACCCTGATTTTACAAATTTGGAGTGAATGCCTAAACTTAATCTTCAAACACTTTGATGTTTGGAAGAAATTCTAAATTTGACGTTTGAGAAAAAATGGATGAACGTCTAATTCTAATGTGAGGCAGAGCTTGTTTTGTGTGTGTCGTCTGTGTCTGTGTGTGTCTGTGTGTGTCTGTGTGTGTCTGTCTGTGTGTGTGTCTGTGTGTGTGTCTGTCTGTGTGTGTCTGTCTGTGTGTGTGTGTGTGTGTGTCTGTCTGTGTGTCTGTGTGTGTGTCTGTCTGTGTGTGTGTGTGTGTGTGTGTCTGTCTGTGTGTGTCTGTGTGTGTCTGTGTGTGTGTCTGTCTGTGTGTGTGTGTGTGTGTGTGTCTGTCTCTGTCTGTGTGTGTCTGTGTCTGTGTGTGTCTGTGTGTGTGTGTGTGTGTGTGTGTTGTGATATTGGTGTTCTATCTCCAGTCTTTACCAGTGTAGTGGCTAACACGGTACAGAGTTATATTTTGTGTGTGTGTGTGTTGTGATATTGGTGTTCTATCTCCAGTCTTTACCAGTGTAGTGGCTAACACGGTACAGAGTTATATTTTGTGTGTGTGTGTGTTGTGATATTGGTGTTCTATCTCCAGTCTTTACCAGTGTAGTGGCTAACACGGTACAGAGTTATATTTTGTGTGTGTGTTGTGATATCGGTGTTCTATCTCCAGTCTTTACCAGTGTAGTGGCTAACACGGTACAGAGTTATATTTTGTGTGTGTGTTGTGATATCGGTGTTCTATCTCCAGTCTTTACCAGTGTAGTGGCTAACACGGTACAGAGTTATATTTTGTGTGTCTGTGTGTGTTGTGATATTGGTGTTCTATCTCCAGTCTTTACCAGTGTAGTGGCTAACACGGTACAGAGTTATATTTTGTGTGTCTGTGTGTGTTGTGATATTGGTGTTCTATCTCCAGTCTTTACCAGTGTAGTGGCTAACACGGTACAGAGTTATATTTTGTGTGTGTGTGTGTTGTGATATTGGTGTTCTATCTCCAGTCTTTACCAGTGTAGTGGCTAACACGGTACAGAGTTATATTTTGTGTGTGTGTTGTGATATCGGTGTTCTATCTCCAGTCTTTACCAGTGTAGTGGCTAACACGGTACAGAGTTATATTTTGTGTGTGTGTTGTGATATCGGTGTTCTATCTCCAGTCTTTACCAGTGTAGTGGCTAACACGGTACAGAGTTATATTTTGTGTGTGTGTGTGTTGTGATATCGGTGTTCTATCTCCAGTCTTTACCAGTGTAGTGGCTAACACGGTACAGAGTTATATTTTGTGTGTCTGTGTGTGTTGTGATATTGGTGTTCTATCTCCAGTCTTTACCAGTGTAGTGGCTAACACGGTACAGAGTTATATTTTGTGTGTCTGTGTGTGTTGTGATATTGGTGTTCTATCTCCAGTCTTTACCAGTGTAGTGGCTAACACGGTACAGAGTTATATTTTGTGTGTGTGTGTGTGTTGTGATATTGGTGTTCTATCTCCAGTCTTTACCAGTGTAGTGGCTAACACGGTACAGAGTTATATTTTGACGTTATGCCAGTTTGTTGAAATGCTTTTTCTTCTTTTGGATCCATATTAAAATATAATGTACATTTCTATACAAAGTAGTGGTATAATAAAGTGTCTTATTACCGGTAAAACAAATAGTATGTTAAAACGCTTTTAGAACAGCGACACAATTGGGAATTTATAACAATTTGTTTTTGATGCAATCAGCATTATAGGGACGAAGAAATGTGGAAAACAGATTCATGGTACCGCGAGTACAAACCAACGAGTTACACTGAGACAATGTGGTAATTCACTATAACAATATGGGTCTGCATTCCAAATGGCACCCTATTCCCTATATAGTAGTGCACTACTTTTGACCAGAGCCCTATGGGTGCCCTGGTCTGAAAGTAGTGCACTAAATAGGTAACTATGGTAATCCACTAACAATATGGGTTCTGCATTCCAAATGGCTCCCTATATAGTAGTGCACTACTTTTGACCAGAGCCCTATGGGTGCCCGGGTCTGAAAGTAGTGCACTAAATAGGTAACTATGGTAATCCACTAACAATATGGGTTCTGCATTCCAAATGGCTCCCTATATAGTAGTGCACTACTTTTGACCAGAGCCCTATGGGTGCCCGGGTCTGAAAGTAGTGCACTAAATAGGTAACTATGGTAATTCACTCATGTTGTTCAGAAGATGAAGTGGCCTCAAATGGTATTCAGAAAACTTTGGTTACCGATTCTGCTGACAAAAACATTACGTAAAGTGATAACATTATTATTATTATTATAGAAAAGAAAAACATATTTAACATATCTATTATAGAAAAGTATTTACATATTATACTGAACAAAAATATAAATGCAACATTTAAAGTATTTGTCCCATTTTTCATGAGCTTGAAATAGAAGATTCCAGAAATGTTCCATACGCACAAAAAAATGTTAGCTCTTTAAAAATGTGTCCACAAATCTGTTTTTACCATCCCTGTTAGTGAGCTTTCCTCCATCCACCTGACCAGGTGTGGCATATCAAGAATCTGATTAAACAGCATGATCATTACACAGGTGCACCTTGTGCTGGGGACAATAAAAGGCCTATAAAAAAGTGATTTCTGTTGTTGTTGTATTTCTGTCTGTAATAAAGTTTTTTTTGTGGGGGGGAAAAAGTCATTCGGATCCCACCGATTACGACGGCCCTTACCCAGTCATGTGAAATCCATAGATTAGGGCCTAATGATTTTTATTTCAATTGACTGATTTCCTTCTATGAAATGTAACTCAGTCAAATCTTTAAAATTGTTGCATATTGCGTTTATAGTTTTGTTCAGTCTACATTATGATGAAGTAGCTATTCCCACATAATGGAAAACACAAGGCTTATTCCTCCAGGGTGTTACTAGACTAGTCATGTTGTCAAAGAGCTTGAAGCATCAAATCCAGGAACAGAGTCATCTGTTTTGACTATGTTCTGTAATAATATATTGAGGAGATATCATTGACCTGGGTTGTTATGAGAGGGAGTATTAGTGAAAGAATGCCAGCGTTCAAGGAATACTTGGGTAAGTCATGACCATCGTTGTTGTTCTAGGTAGAGAATAATGGAAAGAGCTCATTTCTTTCTCACTGCCATTGTATCCACAAGAAAATAAAACGACCTAAATATACATTCCAGGTAAACTGACTGGCAATCATGAACTCTCTCTCTCTCTCTCTCTCTCTCTGTGTCTCTCTCTGTGTCTCTCTCTGTGTATCTCTCTGTGTCTCTCTCTGTGTCTCTCTCTGTGTCTCTCTCTGTGTATCTCTCTGTGTCTCTCTCTCTGTGTATCTCTCTGTGTCTCTCTCTCTGTGTCTCTCTCTGTGTCTCTCTCTCTGTGTCTCTCTCTGTGTCTCTCTCTGTGTATCTCTCTGTGTCTCTCTCTGTGTATCTCTCTCTCTCTCTCTCTCTCTCTCTCTCTGTGTCTCTCTCTGTGTCTCTCTCTGTGTCTCTCTCTGTGTCTCTCTGTGTATCTCTCTGTGTCTCTCTCTCTGTGTCTCTCTCTGTGTCTCTCTCTCTGTGTCTCTCTCTCTCTCTCTCTCTCTCTCTCTCTCTCTCTGTGTCTCTCTCTGTGTCTCTCTCTCTGTGTCTCTCTCTCTCTCTCTCTCTCTGTGTCTCTCTCTGTGTCTCTCTCTCTGTGTCTCTCTCTCTCTCTCTCTCTCTCTGTCTCTCTCTCCCTGTCTCTCTCTCTCTCTGTCTCTCTCTCTCTCTCTCTCTCTCTCTGTCTCTCTCTCCCTGTCTCTCTCTCTCTCTCTGTCTCTCTGTCTGTCTCTCTCTGTCTCTCTCTCTCTCTGTATGTGTCTCTCTCTAGCAAGTCTTAGAGAGGAGTATTTCACAGGCCAAAGAAAGGACCCAATTGTGAGGGTGAGTGGGAGGCAGGAACTGAAAGGAATGATTCCTGTAGTAGACGGGATGGAGGGGTCTCTCTCTGTATTCTGTTGACAGGAGAGTCTATAGCGGTGTATTCTGTTGACAGTAGAGTCTATAGCTGTGTATTCTGTTGACAGTAAATATAGTCTATAGCTGTGTGTTCTGTTGACAGTAGAGTCTATAGCTGTGTGTTCTGTTGACAGTAAATATAGTCTATAGCTGTGTATTCTGCTGACAGGAGAGTCTATAGCGGTGTATTCTGTTGACAGGAGAGTCTATAGCTGTGTATTCTGTTGACAGTAAATATAGTCTATAGCTGTGTGTTCTGTTGACAGTAGAGTCTATAGCTGTGTGTTCTGTTGACAGTAAATATAGTCTATAGCTGTGTATTCTGCTGACAGTAAATATAGTCTATAGCTGTGTGTTCTGTTGACAGTAGAGTCTATAGCTGTGTGTTCTGTTGACAGTAAATATAGTCTATAGCTGTGTATTCTGTTGACAGTAGAGTCTATAGCTGTGTATTCTGTTGACAGTAGAGTCTATATCTGTGTGTTCTGTTGACAGTAGTCTATAGCTGTGTATTCTGTTGACAGTAGAGTCTATAGCTGTGTGTTCTGCTGACTTTCCCTTCTGGTTTAACATGCTGCTCCAACACCTCTGACCTTCCCTTCTGGTTTAAAATGCTGCTCCAACACCTCTGACCTTCCCTTCTGGTTTAAAATGCTGCTCCAGCACCTCTGCCCTTCCCTTCTGGTTTAAAATGCTGCTCCAACACCTCTGACCTTCCCTTCTGGTTTAAAATGCTGCTCCAGCACCTCTGACCTTCCCTTCTGGTTTAAAATGCTGCTCCAACACCTCTGACCTTCCCTTCTGGTTTAAAATGCTGCTCCAACACCTCTGACCTTCCCCTCTGGTTTAAAATGCTGCTCCAACACCTCTGACCTTCCCTTCTGGTTTAAAATGCTGCTCCAAATCCTCTGACTTTCCCTTCTGGTTTAAAATGCTGCTCCAACACCTCTGACCTTCCCCTCTGGTTTAAAATGCTGCTTCAATAACTTTGACCCCTTCTGGTTTAAAATGCTGCTCCAACACCTCTGACCTTCCCTTCTGGTTTAAAATGCTGCTCCAACACCTCTGACTTTCCCTTCTGGTTTAAAATGCTGCTCCAACACCTCTGACCTTCCCTTCTGGTTTAAAATGCTGCTCCAACACCTCTGACCTTCCCTTCTGGTTTAAAATGCTGCTCCAACACCTCTGACCTTCCCCTCTGGTTTAAAATGCTGCTCCAGCACCTCTGCCCTTCCCTTCTGGTTTAAAATGCTGCTTCAATAACTTTGACCCCTTCTGGTTTAAAATGCTGCTCCAACACCTCTGACCTTCCCTTCTGGTTTAAAATGCTGCTCCAACACCTCTGACCTTCCCTTCTGGTTTAAAATGCTGCTCCAACACCTCTGACCTTCCCCTCTGGTTTAAAATGCTGCTCCAGCACCTCTGCCCTTCCCTTCTGGTTTAAAATGCTGCTTCAATAACTTTGACCCCTTCTGGTTTAAAATGCTGCTCCAACACCTCTGACCTTCCCTTCTGGTTTAAAATGCTGCTCCAACACCTCTGACCTTCCCCTCTGTTTTAAAATGCTGCTCCAGCACCTCTGCCCTTCCCTTCTGGTTTAAAATGCTGCTTCAATAACTTTGACCCCTTCTGGTTTAAAATGCTGCTCCAACACCTCTGACCTTCCCTTCTGGTTTAAAATGCTGCTCCAAATCCTCTGACTTTCCCTTCTGGTTTAAAATGCTGCTCCAACACCTCTGACCTTCCCTTCTGGTTTAAAATGCTGCTTCAACACCTCTGACCTTCCCTTCTGGTTTAAAATGCTGCTTCAACACCTCTGACCTTCCCTTCTGGTTTAACATGCTGCTTCAATAACTCTGACCCCTTCTGGTTTAAAATGCTGCTTCAATAACTCTGACCTTCCCTTCTGGTTTAAAATGCTGCTTCAATAACTTTGACCCCTTCTGGTTTAAAATGCTGCTCCAACACCTCTGACCTTCCCTTCTGGTTTAAAATGCTGCTCCAACACCTCTGACTTTCCCTTCTGGTTTAAAATGCTGCTCCAACACCTCTGACCTTCCCTTCTGGTTTAAAATGCTGCTCCAATAACTCTGACCCCTTCTGGTTTAAAATGCTGCTTCAATAACTTTGACCCCTTCTGGTTTAAAATGCTGCTCCAACACCTCTGACCTTCCCTTCTGGTTTAAAATGCTGCTCCAAATCCTCTGACTTTCCCTTCTGGTTTAAAATGCTGCTCCAACACCTCTGACCTTCCCTTCTGGTTTAACATGCTGCTTCAATAACTCTGACCCCTTCTGGTTTAAAATGCTGCTTCAATAACTTTGACCCCTTCTGGTTTAAAATGCTGCTCCAACACCTCTGACCTTCCCTTCTGGTTTAAAATGCTGCTCCAACACCTCTGACCTTCCCTTCTGGTTTAAAATGCTGCTCCAACACCTCTGACCTTCCCTTCTGGTTTAAAATGCTGCTCCAAATCCTCTGACTTTCCCTTCTGGTTTAAAATGCTGCTCCAACACCTCTGACCTTCCCTTCTGGTTTAAAATGCTGCTCCAAATCCTCTGACCTTCCCTTCTGGTTTAAAATGCTGCTCCAACACCTCTGACCTTCCCCTCTGGTTTAAAATGCTGCTTCAACACCTCTGACCTTCCCTTCTGGTTTAAAATCCAAAATGGTGCCCTATGGTCTCTACAGGAAGCCATTTCGGACACACATACACTACCATTTAAAAGTTCGGGTCACTTAGAAATGTCCTTGTTTTTGAAAGAAAAGCAATTTTAAAGACCATTTAAAATATTTTAATAAAAACAATCTGCCGTTTCCAGCTACAATAGAAATGAGAGAGTTAGTTAGTCACTACAGCTACAATAGAAATGAGAGAGTTAGTTAGTTACTACAGCTACAATAGAAATGAGAGAGTTAGTTAGTTACTACAGCTACAATAGAAATGAGAGAGTTAGTTAGTTACTACAGCTAGAATAGAAATGAGAGAGTTAGTTAGTTACTACAGATACAATAGAAATGAGAGAGTTAGTTAGTTACTACAGCTACAATTGAAATGAGAGAGTTAGTTAGTTACTACAGCTACAATAGAAATGAGAGTTAGTTAGTTACTACAGCTACAATAGAAATGAGAGAGTTAGTTAGTTACTACAGCTACAATAGAAATGAGAGAGTTAGTTACTACAGCTACAATAGAAATGAGAGAGTTAGTTAGTTACTACAGCTACAATAGAAATGAGAGAGTTAGTTAGTTACTACAGCTACAATAGAAATGAGAGAGTTAGTTAGTTACTACAGCTACAATAGAAATGAGAGAGTTAGTTAGTTACTACAGCTACAATAGAAATGAGAGAGTTAGTTAGTTACTACAGCTACAATAGAAATGAGAGAGTTAGTTAGTTACTACAGCTACAATGGTCATTTACAACATTCACTGTACTACACTGTATTTCTGATCAATTTGATGTTATTTTAATGGACCAAAAAACATGTTTTTCTTTCAAAAACAAGGAATAAGGAAGTGGCCCCAAACCTTTGAACGGTAGTATATATATGAGAGAGAGAGAATATTCCCATCTCACCTTAATAAACGCAGGAATTTTATAAATACGTAATCTCACCATGAGACATTTGGTACTATTCAATTTGAGGAATAAAAAGGAAAAATCTACATTAGGTCTTGAGCTTAGAGTAAAACAATTGTAGAAACCCCCTTCGGAAATGTATCTAACCGATAACTTAAACTTTTCCTCTAAAAGACATAATATTGATTTGAGAGCATTAGAGCTGTGAAACGCCTCAACTGATAAATACAATTACAGACTCTGTCACTGTGGTGAGGTTTCACTTTGACTTGATACAGGACTGAGACAAAACATTCTAACAGTGTCTAGGAGATGTGTTCTTTAGAATCATGAGATGTGTTCTTTAGAATCATGAGATGTGTTCTTTAGAATCATGAGATGTGTTCTTTAGAATCATGAGATGTGTTCTTTAGAATCATGAGATGTGTTCTTTAGAATCATGAGATGTGTTCTTTAGAATCAGGAGATGTGTTCTTTAGAATCATGAGATGTGTTCTTTAGAATCAGGAGATGTGTTCTTTAGAATCATGAGATGTGTTCTTTAGAATCATGACATAAAACCTATCGCCTGCCTAAAAGCTCATTTTGTTTTTACAGCCAGTTTTAAACCATAGGTGATGACAGATGGATCAACAGATCAGATTACACCACAGGGTTAATGGATGGACAGTGAGTGGAGTGTCATAGACCCTATAGTGATAACATTTGTGGGGTTTTTCTTCACAATTATGGTCCAGTCAGTTGCAGAAATAAATTGATTCTGCTGTTTGACCCAGTGACGAAACACTTCAAATTTCTCTGGGATGAGATATTGAACGTGATCATCTTTGTCTCTGACTAAACGTAAACATAGATAATCCAACTTTGACATTGTGACATTGTCTTTTCATGATGTCCATGGATAATATGATTATTTTGCATATTGCTACTTTGTGGCAAAGTATGGCCCATGTGTTGGTAAATGCTTGTCGGTCATCTCATCCTAAGTCTCTTGGAAATAAGGCTATACTTTAAACCTTGATGGCTACTGAACTTGACTTAAACAACATAAAGAGCTCTTTTGTACACCTGTCTGACATAGTTATATACCACACCGTGTACCAGATGTCCTCTTCAGTCCTGTGGCATAGTAACCTTGGACCGGGATTCAATCGGATCATGCTTTGTCGAGGACACGCCTTTTAAAAAGGCAAAACCAATTGAGCCGACATCTGCAGCGTTTACCTTGAATGTGATCTCCGCTAAATGTGGGAACATTGCATTTAACAGATGCACAGTCGACAGCATCATACGGACTGAATCCCTGCCTTACTTTGACAAAAGCACATCACCCAGAAACGACTTCCCAGGACCAGCTCCCTCCAAGGTCCTGCTTTCTCCAGACATCTGGGTTCTGAATGGAGGCATGGGATAGATCTAACATAACATACATGAACCCTGTTCCCAAATCCTGCTTCTGTTTAGCTCCTCTTGTCTCATAGAGGAGGGGGAGTGTTTTGTTCATCTCTCCTCTCTTGTAGAGGAGGGGAGAGAGAGGGGGAGTGTTCCATTCTTCTCTTCTCTCTTGTAGAGGAAGGGAGAGAGAGGGGGAGTGTTCCATTCTTCTCTTCTCTCTTGTAGAGGAGGGGAGAGAGAGGGGGAGTGTTCCATTCTTCTCTTCTCTCTTGAAGAGGAGGGGAGAAAGGGGGGGGGGGCGTTCTCCTCTCTTGTGTCTGTATATTCTACCCTGTTCCAGTCCTCTCTCTCTTTAGGGGACCGATCTCAAATGGCACCCTATTACCTAGTTAGTCACCTACTTTGGTGCACTATCTAGGGAATAGGGTGCAGTATTGGGACAAAGCCTGGGCTAGCACTCTCCGTCTGAGACCAGGAAGATCATAGCTTCCTGTTTGCCGATGTCGGCCATGACGGTTGCCAGCTGGTTCAGGTTTCCGCTGTGGAAGTGTTGGGCCTCCCACAGATCCAGAATCACACTGGTGGGACTCGCCTTGGACGCAAAGAAACTCATGTGTCTGGAAGAGAAGAGAAGAGAAGAGAAGAGAAGAGAAGAGAAGAGAAGAGAAGAGAAGAGAAGAGAAGAGAAGAGAAGAGAAGAGAAGAGAAGAGAAGAGAAGAGGAGAGGAGAGGAGAGGAGAGGAGAGGAGAGGAGAGGAGAGGAGAGGAGAGGAGAGGAGATGGAGAGGAGAGATATTCATTTTCGTTATGTATTTGATATCTCGTAAAGTGAATTAATCCAGTCATGTTGTCTCTTGTCCTACGTTAGAGGCCTTCCCCCAATACTGTGTGATGTGATGATCAACCATCAAGTTACTGACATACTCTGTGTTCCTCTTCATCAATACTATACAATACAATACTACACAACATACAATACTATACAACACACTATACTACACTATACTACACACCATACTATACTACACAACATGCAATACTATACAACACACTATACTACACTATACTACACACCATACTATACCATACTACACAACACACAATACTATGCAACACACGATACTACACTATACTACACACCATACTATACTACGCAACATGCAATACTATACAACACACTATACCACACTATACTACACACCATACTATACTACACTACACACTATACTACACAACATACAATACTATTCAACACACGATACTACACTACACTATACTACACAACATACAATACTATACAGCACACTATACTACACACCATACTACACTACACAACATGCAGTACTATACAACACACTATACTACACTATACTACACACCATACTATACCATACTACACACTATACCACACTATACTACACAGCATACTATACTATACACTATACTATACCACACGCCACACTATATTTTACTACACACTATACCACACACTATACCACACACGATACTACATTATACTACACACTATACCACCCACTATACCACACTATGCTACACACTATACTACACTATGCTACACACTATACCACACACGATACTACATTATACTACACACTATACCACACTAAACTACACACTATGCTAAACTATACTACACACTATGCTACAGACTATACTACACAAAACTACACACTATACTACACCATACCACACACTATACTACACAGCATACTATACTATATACCACACCACACCATACACAATACTATACTATACCACCCACTATACTACACCACATGCTACACTACACACTATACTACGTTGCACACTATACTACAACATGCTATGCTACACACGATACTACGATATGCTACGCTACACACCATACTACACTACACACTATACTACACTATACTACGCTACACACCATACCACACTCCACACTATACTACACAATACTACCTTACACACTATGCTACACTATGGTACGTTGCACACTGTACTACGCTACACACAATACTACGCTATGCTACGCTACACACTATACTACACTATGCCACATACTATGCAACCTTATGCTGCACACTATACTACGCTATGCTACGCTACACACTATACTACACTATGCTACGCTACACACTATGCTACACTACACACTATACTACACCATACAACCTTATGCTGCACACTATACTATGCGCTATACCACAATGTGCTACACACCATACTACATGCCTTAATGTACCATACTACACACTATACAACACTATACTACACATTATACTACACACTATACAGCACTATACAACACTGTACTACACACCACACTACACATTACACTACACTATACTACACCACACACTATACTGCACACTATACTACATGATACTATACTGCACACTATACAACACTATACTACACACCACACTACACTATACTACACCACACACTATACTACACACTATACTACACAATACTAGACTATACTATGCAACACACCACACTATACAACACCACACACTATACTACACACTACACTACACTATACTACACCACACACTATACTACACACTATACTACACAACCTTATGCTGCACACTATACTACGCTATGCTACGCTACACACTATACTACACTATGCTACGCTACACACTATGCTACACTACACACTATACTACACCATACAACCTTATGCTGCACACTATACTATGCGCTATACCACAATGTGCTACACACCATACTACATGCCTTAATGTACCATACTACACACTATACAACACTATACTACACATTATACTACACACTATACAGCACTATACAACACTGTACTACACACCACACTACACATTACACTACACTATACTACACCACACACTATACTACACACTATACTACATGCTACTATACTGCACACTATACAACACTATACTACACACCACACTACACTATACTACACCACACACTATACTACACACTATACTACACAATACTAGACTATACTATGCAACACACCACACTATACAACACCACACACTATACTACACACTGCACTACACTATACTACACCACACACTATACTACACACTATACTACACAATACTAGACTATACTAGGCAACGCACTACACTGTACACCACCACACACTATACTACACACTACACTACACTATACTACACCACACACTATACTACCCACTATACTACACAATACTAGACTATACTATGCAACACACTACACTATACAACGCCACACCACACATTACACTACACTGTACACCACCACACACTATACTACACACTACACTACACTATACTATGCAGCACACTACACTATACAACACTATACTACACATTATACTACACCCCACACTAAACATTACACTACACCATACTACACCACACACTATACTACACACTATACTATGCAGCACACTACACTATACAACACCACACTACACATTCCACTACACTATACTACACCACACACTATACTACACAGTATACTACATCTATACTATACTTAAGCAATATGGTGTGGTATATGGCCAATGTACCACGGCTAAGGGCTGTTCTTAGGCACGACGCAACGTGGAGTGCCTGGACACAGCTCTCAGCCGTGATATATTGGCCATATGCCACAAACCCCCAAGGTGTCTTATTGCTATTATAAACTGGTTACAAATGCAATTAGAACGGTAAAACTGTTATGTATTGTCATACTCGTGGTATACGGTCTGATATACTACAGCGTTCAGCCAATCAGCATTCAGGGCTGGAACCACCCAGTCTATAATATACTTCTGCATTCCTTCCCCCTTCAGCAGTTAGGACCCCTCCTTTTTGTATTTGATTATAAAAATGTCCATTAATCCAACATAAATCATTGTTAAGGGATTTTTTTTTATCAGTAATGACTAATTATGTATACATTTCAATCAGGACTGACTAATCAGAATACTATTATGTTACTGTGTATGTACTAATCAGAATACTATTATGTTACTGTATATGTACTAATCAGAATACTATTATGTTACTGTATATGTACTAATCAGAATACTATTATGTTACTGTATATGTACTAATCAGAATACTATTATGTTACTGTGTATGTACTAATCAGAATACTATTATGTTACTGTATATGTACTAATCAGAATACTATTATGTTACTGTATATGTACTAATCAGAATGCTATTATGTTACTGTATATGTACTAATCAGAATACTATTATGTTACTGTATATGTACTAATCAGAATACTATTATGTTACTGTATATGTACTAATCAGAATACTATTATGTTACTGTATATGTACTAATCAGAATACTATTATGTTACTGTATATGTACTAATCAGAATACTATTATGTTACTGTATATGTACTAATCAGAATACTATTATGTTACTGTATATGTACTAATCAGAATACTATTATGTTACTGTATATGTACTAATCAGAATACTATTATGTTACTGTATATGTACTAATCAGAATACTATTATGTTACTGTATATGTACTAATCAGAATACTATTATGTTACTGTATATGTACTAATCAGAATACTATTATGTTACTGTATATGTACTAATCAGAATACTATTATGATACTGTATATGTATGAATTTTCTTTTAATCCTAGTACTGAATATAATGTGTGTAAATATAATCAAGAAGTAGAACAATGACTGTCTGTTCCTTGGTAGAAATGAATGAACTTATCGTCAGACTGTCTAGAATGCTTATCTACAAAGGAAGACCTTGGCTCGGTCATAAATTATATTAAATTGTTGGGAGACGATGTGGGAAGGCTTGAGAACTATACTGCCTTTATACCAGAGTGGAGAAGAGACAGGACAGTTCGAAAACTAATGACGTCATTTTCAGTTTATAACCTGTGGTAAACTGTATCGTGTTCAGTACTCTCGAGAATAAACGCTGCTGATTGGTTTAGAGACTGGTCTCTGTCCATTTTATGCAAATAAGGGTCGTACAAATTCTTAGGAGTGGACAGAGTGTTAAATTTAATTAGTTAAATGAAACATAAAGGAATTTAATTCCTGTAACAATCACACATAAAACATTTTAATAAATCCCATAAAGAACGTTGACATTTAAGTAGGAAATTACCTTTTCTGCTTTCAGGCCTTGACCTTTCAGATCAAACCCCGAGACCAATCAATAGGCCTAAATACAGTGACCCCACTGTCCCTTCCTCACATGTTGCCTGCATCCCAAATGGCACCCTATTCCCTATATAGTGCGCTACTTTTTAACGAGAGCCTTATTAAGGGACTCACTATGGACCCCGGCCAGAAGTAGTGCACCGTATAGGGATTGAATAGGGTGCGGTTCGGGACGCAGGCCAGTCCTTCAGCTCAGTAGTGTACGCGATGTTGGAGGATGACAACTGCTAGTATCTTCCTCCCAGAGGTATCTGGAGTGGCTTGTTCCATGTAATGGCCTTTTTCTGATCCTCTACTGTCTAGGGATTTAAGGGTTGTTGTGTACCACTTCAAGCTGAGGGGGAGGGGGGGGGGGGGGTGGAACTAGCCTAGAGGTTGGTGTAAGAGGGTTGGGGGTCAGAGTGTGAGGAGATGTTGAGGGTAGAGGAAGACCGGCAAGCCTTTCAAGTCCTTCAGCTTCACCTTGAGAACGGTTGGATAGGGAGCACAGCTAGACCTTTGTAATTCTCCACTCTCTCCTGCTACCCTACTGCAGTGAAAATCACTTAAATGGAATGACAAAGAATTCAAAGTGTGTGTGTGTGTGTTTGGACATCAAACAGACAGGCAGGCAGGTGGGAGAAGGTACTGTATTGTATTCTACGGTAACACATCACCTCACCATCCCAGCCGACATACAGGGCCACAGTTAACAGGGCCCACAGCTAACAGGCCCACAGCTAACAGGCCCACAGCTAACAGGGCCTACAGTTAACAGGGCCCACAGTTAACAGGGCCCACAGCTAACAGGCCCACAGCTAACAGGCCCACAGCTAACAGGCCCACAGCTAACAGGGCCTACAGTTAACAGGGCCCACAGTTAACAGGGCCCACAGTTAACAGGGCCCACAGCTAACAGGGCCACAGCTGAGTCCATGATGGTAGTAAACTGTACCAGTGAACCAATATGTTTAAATTGTCATGAAGAAAGGACTGTGTGGAGGTTACAATGTGTTTTTCACATTACAGGGTGAAACATCAGCTTACAGTAGCTGGTGTACTGCAGAAACAGCCTTTCACATCACACTGTTCTGTATAGTAGAGAGAAACAATCAAATATTGACGTTTGATGTTTTATCGATTGGTCACGTTTACCTCTGCCTGCTGGTATTCTTACACACACACACACACACACACACACACACACACACAGCATGTCTTAGATTAGCTGCAGGCTACGTGCATAGGATCCATCCATGTTAGATGGATTAAAACCCTTTCTATCAAAAGACGGAAAACACGGACATACCGATCCCAGACTGCCCCTTTAAGATCCCAGACTGCCCCTTTAAGATCCCAGACTGCCCCTTTAAGATCCCAGACTGCCCCTTTAAGATCCCAGACTGCCCCTTTAAGATCCCAGACTGCCCCTTTAAGATCCCAGACTGCCCCTTTAAGATCCCAGACTGCCCCTTTAAGATCCCAGACTGCCCCTTTAAGATCCCAGACTGCCCCTTTAAGATCCCAGACTGCCCCTTTAAGATCCCAGACTGCCCCTTTAAGATCCCAGACTGCCCCTTTAAGATCCCAGACTGCCCCTTTAAGATCCCAGACTGCCCCTTTAAGATCCCAGACTGCCCCTTTAAGATCCCAGACTGCCCCTTTAAGATCCCAGACTGCCCCTTTAAGATCCCAGACTGCCCCTTTAAGATCCCAGACTGCCCCTTTAAGATCCCAGACTGCCCCTTTAAGATCCCAGACTGCCCCTTTAAGATCCCAGACTGCCCCTTTAAGATCCCAGACTGCCCCTTTAAGATCCCAGACTGCCCCTTTAAGATCCCAGACTGCTCCTTTAAGATCCCAGACTGCTCCTTTAAGATCCCAGACTGCTCCTTTAAGATCCCAGACTGCTCCTTTAAGATCCCAGACTGCCCCTTTAAGATCCCAGACTGCCCCTTCACCAGACAGAAGACATGTTCCTTTAAGATCCCAGACTGTCCCTTTAAGATCCCAGACTGCTCCTTTAAGATCCCAGACTGCTCCTTTAAGATCCCAGACTGCCCCTTTAAGATCCCAGACTGCCCCTTCACCAGACAGAAGACATGTTCCTTTAAGATCCCAGACTGCCCCTTCACCAGACAGAAGACATGTTCCTTTAAGATCCCAGACTGTCCCTTTAAGATCCCAGACTGCCCATTTAAGATCCCAGACTGCACCTTTAAGATCCCAGACTGCCCCTTTACCTGACAGAAGACACGTTCCTTTAAGATCCCAGACTGCCCCTCTAAGATCCCAGACTGCCCCTTTAAGATCCCAGACTGCCCCTTTAAGATCCCAGACTGCCCCTTTAAGATCCCAGACTGCCCCTTTAAGATCCCAGACTGCCCCTTTACCCGACAGAAGACACGTTCCTTTAAGATCCCAGACTGCCCCTTTAAGATCCCAGACTGCCCCTTTAAGATCCCAGACTGCCCCTTTAAGATCCCAGACTGCCCCTTTAAGATCCCAGACTGCCCCTTTACCAGACAGAAGACACGTTCCTTTAAGATCCCAGACTGCCCCTTTAAGATCCCAGACTGCCCCTTTACCTGACAGAAGACACGCTCCTTTAAGATCCCAGACTGCCCCTTTAAGATCCCAGACTGCCCCTTTAAGATCCCAGACTGCCCCTTTACCAGACAGAAGACATGTTCCTTTAAGATCCCAGACTGCCCCTTTACCCGACAGAAGACACGCTCCTTTAAGATCCCAGACTGCCCCTTTAAGATCCCAGACTTCCCCTTTAAGATCCCAGACTGCCCCTTTACCAGACATAAGGGAATGGATTAGGTTGAGGCAATCAGGGCTAATTGGACCTGTACTGAGCCAATCAAGGGTAATTGGACCTGTTCTGCACAAGGCCAATGTGTAATTAATGAAGGTAAATCCAGCTGATGAGACAAGTGTACGTAATAGACATCATTACCAGGAGGAAGTTACATTGGAAGGTAATTGATCAGAGTTTTCTCTCTGACTCTTTCCTGTTTAAAAGAAGCCTGATTTAAATGAGAAAGTTACTGGGCCAAATTAGCTGTGTAAAATAATGTTAAATCGGCCCAGTCCCAAAGCAATATAGAATCTCTGTACCTAGGCCCAGTCCCAAAGCAATATAGAACCTCTGTACCTAGGCCCAGTCCCAAAGCAATATAGAATCTCTGTACCTAGGCCCAGTCCCAAAGCAATATAGAATCTCTGTACCTAGGCCCAGTCCCAAAGCAATATAGAATCTCTGTACCTAGACCCAGTCCAAACCAATATAGAATCTCTGTACCTAGGCCCAGTCCCAAAGCAATATATAATCTCTGTACCTAGACCCAGTCCCAAAGCAATATAGAATCTCTGTACCTAGACCCAGTCCAAAGCAATATAGAATATCTGTACCTAGGCCCAGTCCCAAAGCAATATAGAATCTCTGTACCTAGGCCCAGTCCCAAACCAATATAGAATCTCTGTACCTAGGCCCAGTCCCAAACCAATATAGAATCTCTGTACCTAGGCCCAGTCCCAAAGCAATAGAGAATCTCTGTACAGAGGCCCACTCCCAAACCAATATAGAATCTCTGTACCTAGGCCCAGTCCCAAAGCAATATAGAATCTCTGTACCTAGACCCAGTCCCAAACCAATATAGAATCTCTGTACCTAGGCCCAGTCCCAAAGCAATATAGAATCTCTGTACCTAGGCCCAGTCCCAAAGTAATATAGAATATCTGTACCTAGACCCAGTCCAAAGCAATATAGAATCTATGTACCTAGGCTCAGTCCCAAAGCAATATAGAATCTCTGTACCTAGGTCCAGTCCCAAAGCAATATAGAATATCTGTACCTAGGCCCAGTCCCAAAGCAATATAGAATCTCTGTACCTAGACCCAGTCCAAAGCAATATAGAATCTCTGTACCTAGGCCCAGTCCCAAAGCAATATATAATCACTGTACCTAGACCCAGTCCCAAAGCAATATAGAATCTCTGTACCTAGACCCAGTCCAAAGCAATATAGAATATCTGTACCTAGGCCCAGTCCCAAAGCAATATAGAATCTCTGTACCTAGGCCCAGTCCCAAAGCAATATAGAATCTCTGTACCCAGGCCCAGTCCCAAACCAATATAGAATCTCTGTACCTAGACCCAGTCCCAAAGCAATATAGAATCTCTGTACCTAGGCCCAGTCCCAAAGCAATATAGAATATCTGTACCTAGGCCCAGTCCCAAAGCAATATAGAATCTCTGTACCTAGACCCAGTCCAAAGCAATATAGAATCTCTGTACCTAGGCCCAGTCCCAAAGCAATATTTAATCTCTGTACCTAGACCCAGTCCCAAAGCAATATAGAATCTCTGTACCTAGACCCAGTCCAAAGCAATATAGAATCTCTGTACCTAGGCCCAGTCCCAAAGCAATATAGAATCTCTGTACCTAGGCCCAGTCCCAAAGCAATATAGAATCTCTGTACCCAGGCCCAGTCCCAAACCAATATAGAATCTCTGTACCTAGACCCAGTCCCAAACCAATATAGAATCTCTGTACCTAGACCCAGTCCCAAAGCAATATAGAATCTCTGTACCTAGACCCAGTCCAAACCAATATAGAATATCTGTACCTAGGCCCAGTCCCAAAGAAATATAGAATATCTGTACCTAGACCCAGTCCCAAAGCAATATAGAATCTCTGTACCTAGACCCAGTCCCAAACCAATATAGAATCTCTGTACCTAGACCCAGTCCCAAACCAATATAGAATCTCTGTACCTAGGCCCAGTCCCAAAGCAATATAGAATCTCTGTACCTAGGCCCAGTCCCAAAGCAATATAGAATCTCTGTACCTAGGCCCAGTCCCAAAGCAATATAGAATCTCTGTACCTAGACCCAGTCCCAAACCAATATAGAATCTCTACCCATTCCCAGTCCCAAAGCAATATAGAGAATCTCTGTACCTAGGCCCAGTCCCAAACCAATCTTTTGGCCCAAAACATAGGGCCTTGTTCACTCCCCCTAGGGTTATGTTTAGGGTTGAGGTTAAGGTTAGTTACCTGTCCAGTTTGAGTCTCTAGTTTAGGGTCTGTGGTTAGGGTTCGTTACCTGTCCAGTTTGAGTCTCTGGGCCAACAGTCTCCAATCGGCCCCGTTGGGACAAGGTTAGGGTTAGGGTTAGTTACCTGTCCAGTTTGAGTCTCTGGGCCAACAGTCTCCAATCGGCCCCGTTGGGACAAGGTTAGGGTTAGGGTTAGTTACCTGTCCAGTTTGAGTCTCTGGGCCAACAGTCTCCAATCGGCCCCATTGGGACAAGGTTAGGGTTAGGGTTCGTTACCTGTCCAGTTTGAGTCTCTGGGCCAACAGTCTCCAATCGGCCCCATTGGGACAAGGTTAGGGTTAGGGTTCGTTACCTGTCCAGTTTGAGTCTCTGGGCCAACAGTCTCCAATCGGCCCCATTGGGACAAGGTTAGGGTTAGGGTTCGTTACCTGTCCAGTTTGAGTCTCTGGGCCAACAGTCTCCAATCGGCCCCGTTGGGACAAGGTTAGGGTTAGGGTTCGTTACCTGTCCAGTTTGAGTCTCTGGGCCAACAGTCTCCAATCGGCCCCGTTGGGACAAGGTTAGGGTTAGGGTTCGTTACCTGTCCAGTTTGAGTCTCTGGGCCAACAGTCTCCAATCGGCCCCGTTGGGACAAGGTGTATCCAGGCTGCTGCAGATCTTCTGCCTGATGAGATAAGGGATCTGGAAAGCACTGGGTCCTGCTAGAGCTGAGCCGCTAGGGTTAGTGTCCATCAGCAGGAACTCCGGGTCCAGGGGTCGACTGTCCTATAGGGCCAGAGGAATATAGAAAGGGTTATATAGGAACATATAGAGATAAACACAAAGAGAAAGTTCCAGCCAAACACGTCCTGTTTAGCTACGAGCCATGAACTATATAGTCCAGGAGACTGCTGTCTTCTTAGGTCATATGAACCAAATAAAAACAGGATTAGAGTATAGAGAGTAGCAGTCGCACGCACACGTACTAAATAACTGTATATTGTTAAGAGCCAGAAAAGAGTCCCATCTCTTTGGATAACATATCAACACCTATCCTGGAGAGGCACATTGTGAAACACATCGTATGTGACCTGAGTGTTACCTTGGCGATGTTGAAGTCGAGACCGAAGCTCTGTCCCTCCCCCTCTACCTGCCAGACACACAGCTGACAGGTGAGCTCACAGGTGCTGAGGTTGAGCCGCTCCAGGGTGAAGGTACAGTGGAGGAACCGCTGGGAACCATTCCAGATGTGGTAGAATGGGATCTCCTAGAGAACAAGAACACAATATGGACCACTATAAAAGGTTTCAGATGTGGTAGAACGGGATCTCCTAGAGGACAAGAACACAACATGGACCACTATAAAAGATTTCAGATGTGGTAGAACGGGATCTCCTAGAGGACAAGAACACAACATGGACCACTATAAAAGGTTTCAGATGTGGTAGAATGGGATCTCCTAGAGGACAAGAACACAACATGGACCACTATAAAAGGTTTCAGATGTGGTAGAATGGGATCTCCTAGAGAACAAGAACACAACATGGACCACTATAAAATATTTCAGATGTGATAGAATGGGATCTCCTAGAGGACAAGAACACAACATGGACCACTATAAAAGATTTCAGATGCGACTAGCTGCCCCGTGAGAGGGTATAGGGTATGAGAGGGTATGAGGGTATGAGGGTATGAGAGGGTATGAGGGTATGATAGTATGAGGGTATATGAGGGTATGAGAGTATGAGGGTATGAGAGGGTATGAGAGGGTATGAGAGTATGAGGGTATGAGAGTATGAGGGTATGAGAGTATGAGGGTATGAGAGTATGAGGGTATATGAGGGTATGAGAGGGTATGAGAGTATGAGGGTATGAGAGGGTATGAGCAGGAGCGTATCATTATCTTAGTTGACTTATATTAATGGAGAAAGACAGGTACCCAAATATCCTGGTTTGTAAATAAGTAGATGTGCCGGTCGTTGAGTAGGATAGTTAACATTCTGAGAGAGAAAGAAAAGCAGGTCTCTATTCTAAATGGATTATGAACACATGACGCTCCCATGACTTTTTCACCCCAAATATCTTTTTAAAGTGACTAGCTTTTAATAGCAGAACTATAGCAGAACTTTGTGATACCGAAGCTCCAGTTCCCCTCTTTATAAACCAGTCAGGTACCAGCTGACTGTCCGATAGAATTTATTCATGACTAAAACTTTCTCCATCACACCCTGTTGCTCCATATTCATGTCTCAGAGAAGCACTGAGGTAAGGCAGAGGTACAGTACAGTACGTCAGACAAAATGAGACCGAAACTTGCAGAAGGGTAAGGTGAGAGAGAGAGAGAGAGAGAGGGGGGGGGGGGGTAATAGTGAGAGATAGAGTGGTATTAGAGGTAGAGAGAGAGAGAGAGGGGGGGGGGGGTAATAGTGAGAGATAGAGAGGTATAGAGGTAGAGAGAGAGGGGGGGTAAAAGAGAGAGATAGAGAGAGGTATTAGAGGTAGAGAGAGAGGGGGGGTAAAATAGAGAGAGATAGAGATAGGTATTAGAGGTAGAGAGAGAGAGGGGGGCGGGGTAATAGTGAGAGATAGAGAGAGGTATTAAAGGTAGAGAGAGAGGGGGGGTAAAAGAGAGAGAGATAGAGAGAGGTATTAGAGGTAGAGAGAGAGGGGGAGTAATAGTGAGAGAGACATACCGGTAGGGCAGACAAATCCAGGGCCTTGACCAAGCATACAATATATACTAACTAGTATTTAACCATTCATATATGCTAACTAGTATCTAACAATACAATATATACTAACTAGTATCTAACCATTCATATATACTAACGAGTATCTAACCATTCATATATACTAACGAGTATCTAACCATTCATATATACTAACTAGTATCTAACCATTCATATATACTAACTAGTATCTAACCATACAGTATATACTAACTAGTATCTAACTATTCATATATACTAACTAGTATCTAACCATTCATATATACTAACTAGTATCTAACTATTCATATACTAAATAGTATCTAACCATTCATATATATTAACTAGTATCTAACCATACAGTATATACTAACTAGTATCTAACCATTCATATATACTAACTAATATCTAACCATTCATATATACTAACTAGTATCTAACTATTCATATATACTAACTAGTATCTAACCATTCATATATACTAACTAGTATCTAACCATTCATATATACTAACGAGTTTCTAACCATTCATATATACTAACTAGTATCTAACTATTCATATATATTAACTAGTATCTAACCATTCATATATACACTAACTAGTATCTAACCATACAGTATATACTAACTAGTATCTAACCATTCATATATACTAACTAGTATCTAACCATACAGTATATACTAACTAGTATCTAACTATTCATATATACTAACTAGTATCTAACCATTCATATATACTAACTAGTATCTAACTATTCATATACTAAATAGTATCTAACCATTCATATATATATTAACTAGTATCTAACCATACAGTATATACTAACTAGTATCTAACCATTCATATATACTAACTAATATCTAACCATTCATATATACTAACTAGTATCTAACCATTCATATATACTAACTAGTATCTAACCATTCATATATACTAACGAGTTTCTAACCATGCATATATACTAACTAGTATCTAACTATTCATATATATTAACTAGTATCTAACCATTCATATATACTAACTAGTATCTAACCATACAGTATATACTAACTAGTATCTAACCATTCATATATACTAACTAGTATCTAACCATACATATATACTAACTAGTATCTAACCATTCATATACGCTAACTAGTATCTAACCATTCATATAAATGAACTAGTATCTAACCATACAGTATATACTAACTATAATCTAACTATTTATATATATTAACTAGTATCTAACCATTCATATATACTAACTAGTATCTAACTATTCATATATATTAACTAGTATCTAACCATTCATATATACTAACTAGTATCTAACCATACAGTATATACTAACTGGTATCTAACCATACAGTATATACTAACTAGTATCTAACTATTCATGTATATGAACTAGTATCTAACCATTCATATATACTAACTAGTATCTAACTATTCATATATACTAACTAGTATCTAACCATACATTATATACTAACTAGTATCTAACCATTCATATATACTAACTAGTATCTAACCATGCATATAAATTAACTAGTATCTAACCATACAGTATATACTAACTAGTATCTAACCATTCATGTATACTAACTAGTATCTAACCATTCATATATATTAACTAGTATCTAACTATTCATATATATTAACTAGTATCTAACCATTCATATATACTAACTAGTATCTAACCATTACCAGTCATTTCCCCTACAAATCAGCTGGGCTAGACAATCTGGACCCTCTCTTCCTAAAATGATCTGTCGCAATTGTTGCAACCCCTATTTCCAGCCTGTTCAACCTCTCTTTCTGAGATCCCCAAGGATTGGAAAGCTGCTGTAGTCATCCCCCTCTTCCAAGGGGGACCCAAACTGTTACAGACCTATATCCATCCTGCCCTGCCTTTCTAAAGTCTTCGAAAGCCAAGTTAAAAAACAGATCACCGACCATTTTGAATCCCACCGTACTTTCTCCACTATGCAATCTGGTTTCAGAGCTGGTCACGGGTGCACCTCCGCCACGCTCAAGGTCCTAAACGATATCATAACTGCCATCGATAAAAGACAGTACTGTGCAGCAGTCTTCATCAACCTGGCCAAGGCTTTCGACTCTGTCAATCACCGTATTCTTTTTTATTTTATTTATTTATTTTTTTTTTTACCCCTTTTTCTCCCCAATTTCGTGGTATTCAATTGTTAGTAGCTACTATCTTGTCTCATCGCTACAACTCCCGTACGGGCTCGGGAGAGACGAAGGTTGAAAGTCATGCGTCCTCCGATACACAACCCAACCAAGCCGCACTGCTTCTTAACACAGCATGCATCCAACCCGGAAGCCAGCCGCACCAATGCGCCGGAGGAAACACCGTGCACCTGGCCACCTTGGTTAGCGCACACTGCGCCCAGCCCGCCACAGGAGTCGCTGGTGCGCGATGAGACAAGGACACCCCTACAGACCAAGCCCTCCCTAACCCGGGCGACGCTAAGCCAATTGTGCGTCGCCCCACGGACCTCCCGGTCGCGGCCGGTTACGACAGAGCCTGGGCGCGAACCCAGGGACTCTGATGGCACAGCTGGCGCTGCAGTACAGCGCCCTTAACCACTGCGCCACCCGGGAGGCCAGAATCACCGTATTCTTATCGGCAGACTCAATAGCCTTGGTTTCTCTAATGATTGCCTCGCCCGGTTCACCAACTACTTCTCTGATAGAGTTCAGTGTGTCAAATCGGAGGGCCTGTTGTCCGGGCCTCTGGCAGTCTCTATGGGGGTGCCACAGGGTTCAATTCTCGGGCCGACTCTCTTCTCTGTATACATCAACGATGTCGCTCTTGCTGCTGGTGATTCTCTGATCCACCTCTACGCAGACGACACCATTCTGTATACTTCTGGCCCTTCTTTGGACACTGTGTTAAAACCTGTTAAAGATATGGCAGACATATGCCCCCTTTGGAGGGATTGGGTACCACTAGTAAACTGAAAAGAAAATCTGTCAAAAATTGCTAATATATGCATAGAATAATTATTATTGGATAGAAAACACTCTAAAGCTTCTAAAACCGTTGGAATTATGTCTGTAAGTATAGCAGAACTCACAGGGCAGGCATTCTTCCAAACTAGTTTTTGTGGTCATGAAAGTTGGAGCAACTTTGACGTCATCGCCCCCACCCTTCCCAACCAGTTATGATTCTGGGGAGACTTTCTATGTCTTCCACTAGATGTCCTCATTCAGTAGAGCTTTTAATCGTTCAAATCCCGCGAGAATTGGCCCTATGGGAGTGATTTGAGTAAGTGCCACGAGAAAAAAACCTGTGCGTTAGGGCGCGAATTGGTCACAGACATTCCTTTGTTCCAGCACTCAAGAGAAGGACAGACGATGGCCGATTGAATTGAAATTTGTTTTGTGTGTTAAAAACATCATAAAGCTTGCTTCTGCACTTAGTTTGACCTGTTTAGTCGACATATAATATGTAATTTTGAAGTTTTGATGCGCAACTTTTCCGGACCAGAGGACATTTTGGGTGCATTTCAGCTGATGTTATTAGCAGTAGCTAATACAAAGACGCAAGACTTGAAACCAAACGATGTATTGGGTAAGTATGAAGCCTTCCACAACATTCTGAACGAAGACCATCGAAGGTAAGGGAATATTTATGCTTAAATCTGTGTTTCTGTTGACTCCAACATTACTGAGAAATGTAGCTTGTATCTGAGCGCCGTCTCAGCATATTGAATAGTGTGCGATTTCTGTAACGTTAAAAATAAATGTAACAAAGCGGTTGCATAAAGAAGCAGTGTATCTTTCTAACTATATGTAGAACATGTATATTTAGTCAAAGTTTATGATGTCTATTTACGTTATCTTGCCGCGCTACCTAGATTTCCTGCGGACATTTTTGAGTAATTTCTGACCATGAACTCAATGTAAATGGACATTTATGGATATAAATGGCATATTATTGAGAAAAAAAAAATGTACTGTGTAACATGTCCTATTACTGTCATCTGATGAAGATTTTCAAAAGGTTAGTGAATGATTTATTTTTTAATCCTGCGTTTTTTTGATAGCATGTTTTGGCTATTCAAATGAGCTGTGTCTGGTGGTGGTTTGACATAAATATGTACTATGTTTTCGCCGTAAAACATTTTAGAAATCTGACTTGCTGGCTAGATGAACAAGGTGTTTATCTTTCATTTGAGCTATTGGACTTGTTAATGTGTGGAGGTTAAATATTTTTAAGAATATTTTTGCGTTCCATGCGCCACCGTTTCAGCTGAACGTGGGAGGGTTGAGTCCCAATTGGGAACCAAGATCTCTCCAAACGAGCTTCAATGCCATACAACACTCCTTCCGTGGCCTCCAACTGCTCTTAAATGCAAGTAAAACTAAATGCATGCTCTTCAACCGATCGCTGCCCGCACCTGCCCGCCCGTCCAGCATCACTACTCTGGACGGTTCTAGAATACCTAGAATATGTGGACATCTACAAATACCTAGGTGTCTGGTTAGACGTAAACTGTCCTTCCAGACTCACATCTCCAAACCAGATTAAATCTAGAATCGGCTTCCTATATCGCAACAAAGCCTCCTTCACTCATGCTGCCAAACATATCCTAGTAAAACTGACTATCCTACCGATCCTTGACTTCGGCGATGTCATTTACAAAATAGCCCCCCAACACTCTACACAACAAACTGGATGCATTCTATCACAGTGCCATCCGTTTTATCACCAAAGCCCCATACACTACCCACCACTGCGACCTGTATGCTCTCGTTGGTTGGCCCTCGCTTCATATTCGTTGCCAAACCCACTGGCTCCAGGTCAGCTATAAGTCTTTGCTAGGTAAAGCCCCGCCTTATCTCAGCTCACTGGTCACCATAGCAACACCCACCCGTAGCACGCGCTCCAGCAGGTATATTGCACAGCCGCCTTTCCATCTAGTTCTCAGCTGCCAATGACTGGAACAAATAGCAAAAATCTCTGAAGCTGGAGACTCTTACCTCCCTCACTAACTTCAAGTATCAGCTGTCAGAGCAGCTCACAGATCACTACACCTGTATACAGCCCATCTGTAAATAGCCCATCCAACTACCTCATCCCCATTACTGTTATTTATTTGTTTGCTCCTTTGCACCCCAGTATCTCTACTAACACATTCATCTTCTGCTCATCTATCACTCCAGTGTTTAATTGCTAAATTGTAACTATTTTGCCACTATGGCCTATTTATTGCCTTACCTCCCTAATCTTACTTCATTTACACACACTGTACATAGACTTTGCTATTGTGTTATTGACTGTACGTTTGTTTATTCCATGTGTAACTCTGTGTTGTTGTCTGTGTCACACTGCTTTGCTTTATCTTGGCCAGGTCCCAGTTGTCAATGAGAACTTGTTCTCAACAGGCCTACCTGGTTAAATTAATTTGAAATTATTATTATTATTTTTTAAATTCAGAGGGGAGAGCAGCTGCAGTACTCCCATGTGGCCAGATGGGGGCACTGTGACCCAGGCGGACAGGAGAGGAGCAGGTCAGAGAGAGAGAGAGAGGAAGTCTTCAGCAGCCCAGAGAGGGAAGCATCACTGAGAAGAGACTGACTCCTGTCCTAAATTACACCCTATTCCCTCCCGAGTGTGCGCAACGGTCTAAAGGCACTGCATCTCAGTGCAAGAGGAGTCACTACAGTCCCTGGTTTGATTCCAGGCTGTATCACATCCGGCCGTGAGTGGGAGTCCCATAGGGCGGCGAATAATTGGTACAGTCGTCTGGGTTTGACTGGTGTAGGCCGTCATTGTAAATAAGATTTTGTTCTTAACTGACTTAATAAAATAAAGGTTTAATAAATTATAAAATAATAATATTGCACTACTATTGACCAGGGCCCATAGGGTGCAATCTGGGACTCAGGCTCTGTCTGTTCTAGTGTATTGTGCTTCAGCTACTGCTGCTGTTTGTTTTGGCACAGACACAGTATTCTCGTTAGGGGCCTGCTGCTCTCAGACTAGGAGAGTTAGAGCCAGGAACTCACAGACACAGTATTCTCGTTAGGGACCTGCTGCTCTCAGACTAGGAGAGTTAGAGCCAGGAACTCACAGACACAGTATTATCTTTAGGGACCTGCTGCAGGAGAGTTGGAGCCAGGAACTCACAGACACAGTATTCTCTTTAGGGACCTGCGGCAGGAGAGTTAGAGACAGGAACTCACAGAGACTAGGAGAGTTACAGCCAGGAACTCACAGACACAGTATTCCCTTTAGAGACCTGCTGCTCTCAGACTAGGAGAGTTAGAGCCAGGAACTCACAGACACAGTATTCCCTTTAGAGACCTGCTGATCTCAGACTAGGAGAGTTAGACCTGTGTACTTTCTCTCTCTCTCTCTCTCTCTCTCTCTCTCTCTCTCTCTCTATCTCTCTTTCTTATTAATTATCTCTCTCTTGGTTCCTCCCTCCCCTCTCTGTCTTTCTGCTACCCCCCCCCCTCTCTCCTTATCCAGCTGTAGTAGGCCAAGCAAATGTGACGGAGAGGAGAGGGGGAGGGAGTAGGAGAGGAGAGGGGGAGGGAGGGAGTAGGAGAGGGGGAGGTAAAGGAAAGAGGTGGAGGGAGGGAGGGAGAGGGAGGGAGAGAGAGAGAGAGAGAGAGGGAGAGGGATAGGGAGAGAGAGAGAGAGAGAGAGAGAGAGAGAGAGAGAGAGAGAGAGAGAGAGAGAGAGAGAGAGAGAGAGAGAAAAGAGGAGCTGTTGAGAGGCTCCAGGAGTCAGGATGTGAAGGTAGTTCCAGGTGTATTAATACACTCTTCTATATTTGATCTGAGCTCCCTTTGAGAGAAGCTCCTAGTAGAATCAATCAGACAGCAGCTGTGGAGGCTGCCACACACACACACACACACACACACACACACACACACACACACACACACACACAGTCCCCCCTCTCTGAAGGCACGGCATACTGATCCACTAAGCCTGAAGTAAGGCCACAATGGTTTTTAGGCAGAAGTCATGCAGTCCCTGACTCTCTCTCCAACTCCCTCTATCCTAGAAATATTTCAAATGATCAACGGAAGATAAACCCAGACAACATTCAATTAAAACTGCCCCAAAACCTGAACATTTCTGAAAAAGGACCACAAAGGGATCTTTACCTCAGCAGCATCGAAGAGATATTTGTGTCTTTAGCCATTTTTTAAAATGTGGTCAAAAGGCTTTGAGAACTTCATGTTGATTCGTTAAACCACTCGTGTACATTATAGTCTGATAAATGACCTAAATGTACTAGTTACCAAACACAGAGATAAGGTCTGTGTCCCAAATTACATCATATTCCCTATGTAGTCCACTAAGGGGGCCATAGGGCTCTATATAGGGCAGGGAGGACCAGGGGCTATATGGCTCTATATAGGGCAGGGAGGACCAGGGGCCATATGGTTCTATATAGGGCAGGGAGGACCAGGGGCCATATGGTTCTATATAGGGCAGGGAGGACCAGGGGCTATATGGCTCTATATAGGGCAGGGAGGACCAGGGGCTATATGGCTCTATATAGGGCAGGGAGGACCAGGGGCTATATGGCTCTATATAGGGCAGGGAGGACCAGGGGCTATATGGCTCTATATAGGGCAGGGTTGACCAGGGGCTATATGGTTCTATATAGGGCAGGGAGAACCAGGGGCTATATGGTTCTATATAGGGCAGGGAGGACCAGGGGCTATAGGGCTCTATATAGGGCAGGGTTGACCAGGGGCTATATGGTTCTATATAGGGCAGGGAGAACCAGGGGCTATATGGTTCTATATAGGGCAGGGAGGACCAGGGGCTATAGGGCTCTATATAGGGCAGGGTTGACCAGGGGCTATAGGGCTCTATATAGGGCAGGGAGGACCAGGGGCTATATGGCTCTATATAGGGCAGGGAGGACCAGGGGCTATAGGGCTCTATATAGGGCAGGGAGGACCAGGGGCTATATGGCTCTAAATAGGGCAGGGTTGACCAGGGGCTATAGGGCTCTATATAGGGTAGAGAGGACCAGGGGCTATATGGCTCTATATAGGGCAGGGTTGACCAGGGTCTATATGGCTCTATATAGGGCAGGGAGGACCAGGGGCTATATGGCTCTATATGGGGCAGGGAGGACCAGGGGCTATATGGCTCTATATAGGGCAGGGAGGACCAGGGGCTATATGGCTCTATATAGGGCAGGGAGGACCAGGGGCTATATGGCTCTATATAGGGCAGGGAGGACCAGGGGCCATATGGTTCTATATAGGGCAGGGAGGACCAGGGGCCATATGGTTCTATATAGGGCAGGGAGGACCAGGGGCTATATGGCTCTATATAGGGCAGGGAGGACCAGGGGCTATATGGCTCTATATAGGGCAGGGAGGACCAGGGGCTATATGGCTCTATATAGGGCAGGGTTGACCAGGGGCTATATGGTTCTATATAGGGCAGGGAGGACCAGGGGCTATATGGCTCTATATAGGGCACGGAGGACCAGGGGCTATATGGCTCTATATAGGGCAGGGTTGACCAGGGGCTATAGGGCTCTATATAGGGCAGGGAGGACCAGGGGCTATAGGGCTCTATATAGGGCAGGGACGACCAGGGGCTATAGGGCTCTATACAGGGCAGGGAGGACCAGGGGCTATATGGTTCTATATAGGGCAGGGAGGACCAGGGGCTATAGGGCTCTATACAGGGCAGGGAGGACCAGGGGCTATATGGTTCTATATAGGGCAGGGCGATTTCCAAAAACGAAACAATTAATTTTAAGTCGGGGTCTCATCTCATGCTGTTGTCCATCAGCAGCTTTTCTCTTGTTTTGTCACTCACTTTGCCCAGGTCCACCCAAAAAATGTGTAAATTGGTAAATGCGTCTAGCCAGTTATTTAAACTTGTAGTAATCTTTGCAAAATTCACTCCTTTCATATCACTGCAAACATTTGCCTCTACCCTATGTCAAAATGTGTAGAATTGCATTAAATTCGCTGTTAAAACTGCACATTTTTCTCTCCGCCCCACGGCAAAATGGGTAGAAATGCAGGAAATGAACTCTGAAACTTCAATGTTTTCTAGCCGCTGTCAAGAGAGGGTCCACTGAAATGCTTTTTCTTGTGGGATAGGACCCCCTCCTTTGATGTTGTTGGTGTAGTGTCTTAAGAGGCGTCTTGGATTGACGACACCACAGTACGTTTCTGTATTTCATTGTCCTGTTCGTTTAAGAATTGATCCATGTCCACGGATGGAACTGGAATTCAGGCTCGGATCTGATCCACTTGTCTTCTTTATTCTTTGTCCACTTCTAAATGATCATAGTAATAGGATACTGGTCCTAAACAATCCTCAATGGATTGAGCTGGAATACATTTAGGACCAAACCCATAGTTTTTTTTGTTTGTGTGTGTGTGTGTGTGTGTGTGTGTGTGTAGACATCGTCTCCAGGTGAGAAACTTCGGAGTTTGACTCTATTGTCATGATTCTGTTTATTGATTCCATTGCTTTTGTTGTATTTTCACTTTCTCGTCTGGCCAGATGAGATCCAAGGTTGACCTTTAATCTCCTTGACGTCAACATTTCTGCCGGGGACAACACCAGTTGTGGTTTGAGGAGTAATCCTGTAGCTAAACAAGAATCTGGGCACCGTCGTCTCAATGCTGGGCCCTTTGCATCTTCCTCATGCCCTCCTTCAAGGTCTGAACCGCACGTTCTGCTAATCCGTTTGAAGATGGGTGAAAAAGGGGCCGACGTTACATGCTGAATTCCCCTTTGTTTCATGAAACTTGTGACTTCAGTGCTTGTCAAACAAGTAGCATTGTCACTAACCAACATGTGAAGCAATCCCATAACACTGAAGCTTTGTCTCAACTTCTCAGTCATAGCGTACGATGTGGACGTGTTCATGGGGTAAACATCCATCCGCTTTGAATGAGAATCAATCAGCACAAGGAACATTTTTCCTAGGAAAGGTCCAGAGTAGTCCACATGTAGCCGTGTCCATGGTTTTTCTGGCCATTCCCATTGATGTAATGGCGCAGTGGGGGGGTGACTTCCTGTTGCTCATTCTGCACACCGGCTGACCGCATTTTCCACATCCTGGTCTTTGGCCACCAGATGTATGACCTCGCTAGGCCTTTCATTCTCGACATACCTGGATGCGACTGATGCAACAAATTCAGTAGCATACCCAGCCGTTGTGGTGGGATAACCACTCTAGAACCCCACAGAACACATCCATCTCGAACACTCAAGGCCAAGCGGCGAGTGTAGTAAGGCATGACCTGAGGCTCTGTCACTGTAGGCCATCTTTTCAGGATAAATTCATGCACTTGTGATAGCGTCACATCCTTTGAAGTCCGTTTGCCTGATTTGTGTGTTCACCAGTGCATCATCCAACACATCGATCATCAAGACTTGGTCATTTTCTCCTTCCTAGGTGATGATTTGTGTAATGGGCAGCCTACTCAGAGCATCAGCAGTCCCATGGTATCTAGCTGGCTTGTAAATTATTCTCTACTCGTAGGCCCTGAGCCACACAGCGTAACATTGAACTAGCTTTTGTTCATGGAACAGAGAGATCAGAGGCGTATGGTTGGTCACGATAGTGAATGTTCTCCCGTACAAGTACTTGTGGAATCTCTGTATTCCGAATATGACAGCCGGCCCTTCCTGGTCCAGCCAGTCCTTCCTGGTCCAGACAGTCCTTCCTTGTCCAGCCAGTCCTTCCTGATCCAGCCAGTCCTTCCTGGTCCAGCCAGTCCTTCCTGGTCCAGCCAGTCCTTCCTGGTCCAGCTGGGAGTACTTTCTCCGCCGCTGGCGACAATGTTCTTGACATGAACCCGATAGGTTTCTCTGCACCATTCTCCATCCGGTGGGATAGCACCGCCCCCACACCATACAATGAGGCGTCACACGATAAGATGAGACCTCTGTCTGCTGTGTAGTGCACGAGCACAACGTTCTTGACATGAACCCGGTAGGTTTCTCTGCACCATTCTCCATCCGGTGGGATAGCACCGCCCCCACACCATACGATGAGGCGTCACACGATAAGATGAGACCTTTGTCTGCTGAGTAGTGCACGAGCACAACGTTCTTGACATGAACCCGATAGGTTTCTCTGCGGTGACAGCACCGCCCCCACACCATACGATGAGGCGTCACACGATAAGATGAGACCTCTGTCTGCTGTGTAGTGCACGAGCACTTCAGCTGATTGCAGTAACACCTTTGACTTCGGAAAATGTTCTTCCGGTCTTTCTGACCAGGTTAGGGAGGGTAGAGAGGTTGGGGAGGGTAGGGAGGGTAGAGAGGTTGGGGAGGGTAGAGAGGTTGGGGAGGGTAGGGAGGGTAGGGAGGGTAGAGAGGTTGGGGAGGGTAGAGAGGTTGGGGAGGGTAGGGAGGGTAGAGAGGTTAGGGAGGGTAGAGAGGTTTGGGAGTGTAGGGAGGTTAGGGAGGTTGGGAGGGTAGAGAGGTTGGGGAGGGTAGAGAGGTTAGGGAGGTTAGGGAGGGTAGAGAGGTTGGGGAGGGTAGAGAGGTTGGGGAGGGTAGAGAGGTTAGGGAGGTTCGGGAGGGTAGAGAGGGTAGGGAGGGTAGAGAGGTTGGGGAGGGTAGAGAGGTTTGGGATGTTCGGGAGGGTAGAGAGGTTATGGAGGGTATGGAGGTTGGGGAGGGTAGAGCGGTTAGGGAGGGTAGAGAGGTTGGGGAGGGTAGAGAGGTTAGGGAGGGTAGAGAGGTTGGGGAGGGTAGAGAGGGTAGGGAGGGTAGAGAGGTTGGGGAGGGTAGAGAGGTTAGGGAGGTTCGGGAGGGTAGAGAGGTTAGGGAGGTTAGGGAGGGTAGAGAGGTTGGGGAGGGTAGAGAGGTTAGGGAGGGTAGAGAGGTTGGGGAGGGTAGAGAGGTTAGGGAGGTTAGGGAGGGTAGAGAGGTTGGGGAGGGTAGAGAGGTTAGGGAGGGTAGAGAGGTTGGGGAGGGTAGAGAGGTTAGGGAGGGTAGGGAGGGTAGAGAGGTTAGGGAGGGTAGAGAGGTTAGGGAGGGTAGAGAGGTTGGGGAGGGTAGAGAGGTTGGGGAGGGTAGGGAGGGTAGAGAGGTTGGGGAGGGTAGAGAGGTTAGGGAGGTTCGGGAGGGTAGAGATGTTCGGGGGGGTAGAGAGGTTAGGGAGGGTAGAGAGGTTAGGGAGGGTAGAGAGGTTAGGGAGGGTAGAGTTGGTAGAAAGGGTAGAGAGGTTGGGGAGGTTAGAGAGATTAGAGAGATTAGGGAGGGTAGAGCGGTTAGAGAGGGTAGAGAGGTTGGGGAGGGTAGAGAGATTAGGGAGGGTAGGGAGGTTGGGGAGGTTAGGGAGGTTAGAGAGGTTAGGGAAGGTGGAGAGGTTAGCGAGGGTAGAGAGGTTAGAGAGGGTAGAGAGGGTAGAGAGCTTAGGGAGGGTAGGGGGTTAGGGAGGGTAGGGCGGTTAGGGAAGGGTAGAGAGGTTAGGGAGGTTAGGGAGGTTAGGGAGGGTAGAGAGGTTAGGGAGGGTAGAGAGGTTGACAGTGTGTAACCCCTTGGCATCCACCTTGTGACCCAGGTACTGCACTTCATCAGCTAACAGTGTACACTTGCTCCTCTTCAGCCGGAGACCGACCTCCGCCATCCTTCTCAAAACCTTCTGAGACGCTCCTCCTTCGTGACTCCTGTGACCAGAATGTTGTCGAGGTAAACCGCTACCTTGGGTATCCCCCGCAGAACTCCCTCCATTGTTCTTTGGAAGATAGCAGTTGTGGAAGACACCCTGAAAGATAAACGTTTTATAGGGAAACATCCCTCTGTGGGTGTTTATAGTCAGGTACTTCTGTGAAGCTTTATCCATTAGCACTTGCTGATATGCATGACTCATATCTAGTTTTGTGAACTGTTTCCCTCCTGTTAACGTTGAAAGCAAATCCTCCACTTTGGGTATTGGGGTACAGCTCCAGAGAGGAAACTCTATTTTACAGTCAGCTTGTAGTCACCACTGATGGAACCATCTGGGTTTAATATGGGAACAACTGGTGCTGCCCACTCAGAGAACTTGACAGGTATAAGTATATCCTCTGCTAAGAGTCTGTCAATTTCCACATCCACTTTAGGCTTCACGGCATATGGAACGGATCTTGGCCTATAGAATCTGGGAGTAGCATCAGCAGCAACAGGAACGGTAGCTTGGATCCCATGTAATGGCTCTTCTTTGAAAACACACGTACGCTTTGAAAGCACCTGCTGCAATGTCAGTGTCTCTGTGGTGACATGTTTGATTTCATCCCATCCTTGTCACCAAATACAGTGGGGCAAAACAATATTTAGTCAGCCATCTATTGTGCAAGTTCTCCCGCTTAAAAAGATGAGAGAGGCCTGTAATTTTCATCATAGGTACACTTCAACTATGACAGACAAAATGAGATTTTTTTCCCCAGAAAATAACATTGTAGGATTTTTTTTTCTCATTTTGTCTGTCATAGTTGAAGTGTACCTATGATGAAAATTACAGGCCTCTCTCATCTTTTTAAGTGGGAGAACTTGCACAATTGGTGGCTGACTAAATACTTTTTTGCCCCACTGTATGTAGTATCTTCTTAGACTGATGCCACCGGACACGTAAATACGTTTTAGTAACTTAGAATAACATTCCCTAATGCACCTGGCATTTGGGGCGGCAAGGTAGCCTAGTGGTTAGAGTGTTGGACTAGTAACCGGAAGGTTGCAAGTTCAAATCCCTGACCTGACATTCTGTCGTTCTGCCCCTGAACAAGGCACTGTTCCTAGGCCGTCATTGAAAATAAGAATTTGTTCTTAACTGACTTGCCTAGTTAAGTAAAAATAAATAAGCTTTCTCAAGCAATATATACAGTTGAAGTCGTTAGTTTAGTTTAAATACACTAAATGAATGTACTTTGGTGCGAAAAGTGCAAATCAATCCCAGAACAACAGCAAAGGACCCTCTGAAGATGCTGGAGGAAACAGGTACAAAAGTATCTATATCCACAGTAAAACCAGTCCTATATCGACATAACCTGAAAGGCCACTCAGCAAGGAAGAAGCAACCATAAAAACCACCATAAACCACCATAAACCACCATAAAAAATGCCAGGCTACGGTTTGCAACTGCACATGGGGACAAAGATCGTACTTTTTGGAGAAATGTCCTCTGGAAACGAAACAAAAATAGAACTGTTTGGCCATAATGACCATCGTTATGTTTGGAGGAAAAAGGGGGAGGCTTGCAGGCCGAAGAACACCATCCCAACCGTGAAGCACGGGGGTGGCAGCATCATGTTGTGGGGGTGCTTTGCTGCAGGAGGGACTGGTGCACTTCACAAAATAGATGGCATCATGAGGAAGGAAAATTATGTGGATATATTGAAGCAACATCTCAAGACATCAGTCAGAAAGTTAAAGCTTGGGTCTTCCAAATGGACAATGACTCCAAGCGTACTTCCAAAGTTGTGGCAAAATGGCTTAAGGACAACAAAGTCAAGGTATTGGAGTGGCCAACACAAAGCCCTGAACTCAATCCCATAGAAAATGTGAGGGCAGAACTGAAAAAGCATGTGCGAGCAAGGAGGCCCACAAACACTGCCGTCTATTGGTAAACATAAATATACCAGGTTACTACAGTTAGTCAGTCAGATATCAAACATTTATCTCCGCCCTGTTCCAAAATGTGTAGAATTGCAGGAAATTAGCTGTAAAACAAAACTGCCGATGTGCCCTTGAGCAAGGCATTAAACCTGAATTTGCTCTTGGGACGCAGTACTGCTATGGCTGACCCAGGAAAAAACAACACATTTCATTGCACATATCCGGTGTAACTGACAATGAAAATATATTTTAAACCCAGCCAGTAGTTTGCTCGTGGATAGGTCTTGACCCCTGACCTCTAGCACTTGACCCCTAACTCACCTGGTACCCAGCCAGTAGTTTGCTCCTCCAGTGTGCCTGGGGCATGTCGTGGATGGGTCTTAACCCTTACCTCTGACCCCTGACTCCTAGCACTTTACCCCTAACTCACCTGGTATCCAGACAGTAGTTTGCTTCTCCAGTGTGCCTGGGGCATGTCGTGGATGGAGAGGCGCAGGTTGTGGTAGCTGTCTTTAAACAGCAGGACGTGGGGCTCATCAATCAGACGACCACCTAGCTGTCTCTCCATCTGCATCACCTCCTAGAGAGAGAGAGACACACAGAGAAAGAGAGACAGAGAGAGAGAGACACAGAGAGAGACACACACAGAGAGACACAGAGAGAGACAGAGAGAGAGAATCAGAAGGATGAAGGGAGGCACACACAGTAATGGGTGCCTGACTTAGTCGGGGGGAGGGGTGAAAAAGCTCACTAGGGTGCAGTGCAGTTCTACACTGATTCTTAACAGGGGAAATCATTTTTCTCAAGTTTTATTCGAATAAATTATATTGAAAAAGTGTTTTAATTACTACATTACTAATCTACTCCCTTCCCTGAAAATCCCACCCACAATAATTGATTGACAGGTCTGAAACACTACCACCCTGTGACTCACAAACATCCCGCCTCCTCCCCTGACAATCCCACCCATAGTGATCGATTGATCGGTCTGAAACACTACCACCCTGTGACTCTCACCAATATCCTGCTCCTCCCCTGGCAATCCCACCCACAGTGATCGATTGACAGGCCAAACTGTTAAGAATGTGGCCAGGATAAAGCATGACAATGAGGAAATTAAATAAAAAATGGGACGAATAATATTGTTTTACCCAATAAGGGTACTTTAATTGTTAAATTGCACATTAAGTTTTCATCTCCTTTTTTGTGTGTCAAATAATGTCCATAAATCCCAGTAATGTAGCACAATTACACGTAAACTTTGATTTATTTATTTATTTTCTAGCAAATGTTCTTTCTCTAGTAGTGTTATCTGCAAAGGCAATTGAACAGCTCAGCGTTCAACACAGCTCTGCGTTCAACACCACAGTGCCCTCAAAGCTCATCACCAAGCTAAGGATCCTGGGACTAAACACCTCCCTCTGCAACTGGATCCGGGACTTCCTGACAGGCCGCCCCCAGGTGGTGAGGGTAGGTAGCGCACGTGACAAATAAACTTTGATTTGATTTGATTTGAACAAGAACTGTCCATTTGAAAAATGCAAACTGGAGTTTTGCACTTGAATTTGGTCATTGATTATGTTCTCATGAAAATAGTATTGCAAACGTGTTATTATTTTATCATTATCTTTATCACATTAGATTTTTGGAGGGCAGCCAAAGAAAGTCTTGGATTTCTTCACATTTTATTGTGTTTACAAAGTAAAATGGATTTTAATTGACACTTTTTTTTGTCAACAATTTACACAAAATGCTCTGTAATTTCAAAGTGGAAGAAAAATGTTATTTATTTTTATGATTAATGAAGAATAAAGCACTAATATATTTTGATGAGTTTTCACACCCCGGGAATCAATACATGTTAGAATCTCCTTTGGCAGAGGTTACAGCTGTGAGTCTTTCTGGATAAATCTCTATGAGCTTTGGACACATCTGGTTTGTGCAATATTTTCCCATTATTCAGTTCAGATTTTCAAGCAGATTTAAGTCATCTATAATTTGACCACTCAGGAACATTCACTGTCTTCTTGGTAAGCGACTCCAGTGTATATTTGGCCTTGTGTTTTAGGTTATTGTCCTGCTGCAAAGGTGAATTCCTCTCCCAGTGTCTGATGCAAAGCAGACTGAACCAGGTTTTCCTCTAGGATTTTGCTCGTACTTAGCTCCATCCTGTTTATTTTCATCCTGAAAAACTCCCCAGTCTTTGCCGATGTCAAGCATACCCATACCATGATGCAGCCACCACCATGCTTGAAAATATGAAGGCAGTTACTCAGTGACGTGTTGTGTTGGGATTTGGCCCAAACATAAGGCTTTGCATGTAGACTAAAAAGTGTATTTCTTTACTTTCTTGCCTCGTTGCACACGTTTCTTTGTATTCTTATTTTCACACTGTCATTTAGGTCATTATAGTGGAGTCACTACAATGTTGTTGATCCATCCTCAGTTTTCTCCCATCACAGACATTGATCTCTGGTAGCTGTTTTAAAAATCACTAATGGACTCATGGTGACATCCCGGAGCCGTTTCCTTCCTCTCCTGCAGCTCAGTTCAGAAGGACGACTGCATATTTGATGTGTCTGGGTGGTTAAACACATAATCCACAGCATAATTATTAACTAGACCATGCTTAAAGAGATATTGAATATTTTTTACCCAGCTACCAATCACTACCCTTCTTTATGAGGCTTTTGAAAAGCTCCCTGGTCTTTGTATTTGAATCTGTGCTTGACTGAGGGACCTTACAGGTGTTGTATGTATTGGGGACAGAGGAAGGGGTTAATCATTCACTACTAGACTGAGGGACCTTACAGGTGTTGAATGTATTGGGGACAGAGGAAGGGGTAGTCATTCACTACTAGACTGAGGGACCTTACAGACGTTGTATGTATGGGGGACAGAGGAAGGGGTTAATCATTCACTACTTGACTGAGGGACCTTACAGATGTTGTATATATGGGGGACAGAGGAAGGGGTTAATCATTCACTACTTGACTGAGGGACCTTACAGATGTTGTATATATGGGGGACAGAGGAAGGGGTTAATCATTCACTACTAGACTGAGGGACCTTACAGGTGTTGTATATATGGGGGACAGAGGAAGGGGTAGTCATTCAAAAATCATTTCAACCCCTATCATTTCAGACAGAGTGAATCCATGTAACTTATTATGTGATTTGTTAAGCCACATTTTACTCCTGAACTCATGTGGGCTTTCCTTTAACAAAAGGGCTGAATACATCTGCAACAACCATGTTTCAGTTTACATTTGTATTACATTTGTATTAATTTGTAAACATTTGTAGAATTTTCATTTTACTCTGATATTATGGAGTATTTTGTTGAGGTCAATGACAAAAAAATTACATTCTATAGGCACTGTAAATCCATAAATTGCGACCCCGAATCTGCAAAAGAAAGAATAACATGTAGCACTGGGAATATGGGCCATATTTGAACAGTTTGGGCTATAGAGGGTAATATGGGCCATATTTGAACAGTTTGAGCTATAGAGGGTAATATGGGCCATATTTGAACAGTTTGGGCTATAGTAGGTAATATGGGTCATATTTGAACAGTTTGGACTATAGAGGGTAATATGGGCCATAATGGAACAGTTTGGATTATAGAGGGTAATATGGGCCATAATGGAACAGTTTGGGCTATAGCAGGTAATATGGGCCATATTTGAAAAGTTTGGTCTATAGAGGGTAATATGGGCCATATTTGAACAGTTTGGGCTATAGAGGGTAATATGGGCCATATCTGAACAATTTGGGCTATAGCAGGGAATATGGGTCATATTTGAACAGTTTGGACTATAGAGGGTAATATGGGCCATATTTGAACAGTTTGGGCTATAGAGGGTAATATGGGTCATATTTGAACAGTTTGGGCTATAGCAAGTAATATGGGTCATATTTGAACAGTTTGGGCTATAGAGGGTAATATGGGCCATAATGGAACAGTTTGGACTATAGAGGGTAATATAGGCCATAATGGAACAGTTTGGGCTATAGCAGGTAATATGGGACATATTTGAAAAGTTTGGGCTATAGAGGGTAATATGGGCCATATTTGAACAGTTTGGGCTATAGAGGGTAATATGGGCCATATCTGAACAGTTTTGGGCTATAGCAGGGAATATGGGTCATATTTGAACAGTTTGGACTATAGAGGGTAATATGGGTCATATTTGAACAGTTTGGGCTATAGCAGGTAATATGGGTCATATTTGAACAGTTTGGGCTATAGAGGGTAATATGGGCCATATTTGAACAGTTTGGGCTATAGCAGGTAATATGGGTCATATTTGAACAGTTTGGGCTATAGCAGGTAATATATTTGAACATATTTGAACAGTATATTTGAACTACACTCTAACCACTTGGTTACCTGCCGCCTCTACACTCTAACCACTTGGTTACCTGCCGCCTCTACACTCTAACCTCTTGGTTACCTGCCGCCTCTACACTCTAACCTCTTGGTTACCTGCCGCCTCTACACTCTAACCACTTGGTTACCTGCCGCCTCTACACTCTAACCACTTGGTTACCTGCCGCCTCTACACTCTAACCACTTAGTTACCTGCCGCCTCTACACTCTAACCACTTGGTTACCTGCCACCTCTACACTCTAACCACTTAGTTACCTGCCGCCTCTACACTCTAACCACTTGGTTACCTGCCGCCTCTACACTCTAACCACTTGGTTACCTGCCACCTCTACACTCTAACCACTTGGTTACCTGCCGCCTCTACACTCTTAACCACTTGGTTACCTGCCGCCTCTACACTCTAACCACTTGGTTACCTGCCGCCTCTACACTCTAACCTCTTGGTTACCTGCCGCCTCTACACTCTAACCACTTGGTTACCTGCCGCCTCTACACTCTAACCACTTAGTTACCTGCCGCCTCTACACTCTAACCACTTGGTTACCTGCCGCCTCTACACTCTAACCACTTAGTTACCTGCCGCCTCTACACTCTAACCACTTGGTTACCTGCCGCCTCTACACTCTAACCGCTTGGTTACCTGCCGCCTCTACACTCTAACCACTTAGTTACCTGCCGCCTCTACACTCTAACCACTTGGTTACCTGCCGCCTCTACACTCTAACCACTTGGTTACCTGCCACCTCTACACTCTAACCACTTGGTTACCTGCCGCCTCTACACTCTTAACCACTTGGTTACCTGCCGCCTCTACACTCTAACCACTTGGTTACCTGCCGCCTCTACACTCTAACCTCTTGGTTACCTGCCGCCTCTACACTCTAACCACTTGGTTACCTGCCGCCTCTACACTCTAACCACTTAGTTACCTGCCGCCTCTACACTCTAACCACTTGGTTACCTGCCGCCTCTACACTCTAACCACTTAGTTACCTGCCGCCTCTACACTCTAACCACTTGGTTACCTGCCGCCTCTACACTCTAACCGCTTGGTTACCTGCCGCCTCTACACTCTAACCACTTAGTTACCTGCCGCCTCTACACTCTAACCACTTGGTTACCTGCCGCCTCTACACTCTAACCGCTTGGTTACCTGCCGCCTCTACACTCTAACCGCTTGGTTACCTGCCGCCTCTACACTCTAACCACTTAGTTACCTGCCGCCTCTACACTCTAACCACTTGGTTACCTGCCGCCTCTACACTCTAACCACTTGGTTACCTGCCGCCTCTACACTCTAACCACTTAGTTACCTGCCACCTCTACACTCTAACCACTTAGTTACCTGCCGCCTCTACACTCTAACCACTTGGTTACCTGCCGCCTCTACACTCTAACCGCTTGGTTACCTGCCGCCTCTACACTCTAACCGCTTGGTTACCTGCCGCCTCTACACTCTAACCACTTGGTTACCTGCCGCCTCTACACTCTAACCACTTAGTTACCTGCCGCCTCTACACTCTAACCACTTAGTTACCTGCCGCCTCTACACTCTAACCACTTAGTTACCTGCCGCCTCTACACTCTAACCACTTAGTTACCTGCCGCCTCTACACTCTAACCACTTGGTTACCTGCCGCCTCTACACTCTAACCGCTTGGTTACCTGCCGCCTCTACACTCTAACCACTTAGTTACCTGCCGCCTCTACACTCTAACCGCTTGGTTACCTGCCGCCTCTACACTCTAACCTCTTGGTTACCTGCCGCCTCTACACTCTAACCACTTGGTTACCTGCCGCCTCTACACTCTAACCACTTAGTTACCTGCCGCCTCTACACTCTAACCACTTGGTTACCTGCCGCCTCTACACTCTAACCTCTTGGTTACCTGCCGCCTCTACACTCTTAACCACTTGGTTACCTGCCGCCTCTACACTCTAACAGCTTGGTTACCTGCCGCCTCTACACTCTAACCTCTTGGTTACCTGCCGCCTCTACACTCTAACCACTTAGTTACCTGCCGCCTCTACACTCTAACCACTTGGTTACCTGCCGCCTCTACACTCTTAACCACTTAGTTACCTGCCGCCTCTACACTCTAACCACTTGGTTACCTGCCGCCTCTACACTCTAACCGCTTGGTTACCTGCCGCCTCTACACTCTAACCACTTAGTTACCTGCCACATGTTATGAATATGAGCAAATAACACAATTGCATATGTCATGTAACTGCGCTTTGGTTCTTAAAACCACACATAAAAAATGAATCATTCTACCTTGAGAATCTTACCAAGTTTAGGATAAAGAGAAAATAAAAGGGTTTTACATTTGAACAAAGGACTAGGCTACTACGTATCAATGATTGTTTAAATTGTCGTTCTGTTTAATAGTGACCTTTTGAACAGCAGCCACAGTGAGTAGTCTACATATTGACAACACATCCTGAAGAAGCAGAATAATCATGAAAATATGAAGAATAACAAAAGTGTAGTCTCAGCAAGCACACTAATTGACCGTTCCAGCTTTTCCTCCAACGTTTTTTTTTTGGGGGGGGGGGGGGGGGGGGGGCGCTGTTGTTTGAAGCACCGTCACCCTGAACATTTTTTAAATTAACTTGTCTCCGCAGCGTACATATTTGATGCAAAGAGGGCGGAAATTGCTTATTTGGTCGATATTACTCACCAAACCAAGCAGAGCTGTTTTATCGAGATAAAAATATCCTGTGTTTGTTTTCTGCATACAGACACAGCTTGGTTACATTATAACCTGGAAGAAGCTACAGTGTATATGGTGTTTGGACAGGACTGTTACTTTTGTAACCTGTCCGATTGAATTTGGGAAACCAGATGGCAAAATGCAGAATGGTGATAAATGCCTGTAAACAGTTTTTGGTGAGAAACATTATTTCACAGATTTAATTATGGAATATTAGTCCTACTGATTATTTCTCCCTACCTACTAGTGAGCTACTCATTGACAGCCGTCGAGAATACTCATTGACAGCCTTCGAGAATACTCATTGACAGCCTTCGAGAATACTCATTGACAGCCCTCGAGAATACTCATTGACAGCCCTCGAGAATACTCATTGACAGCCATCGAGAATACTCATTGACAGCCATTGAGAATACTCATTGACAGCCCTTGAGAATACTCATTGACAGCCCGCGAGCTACCTGACATGCATTCTTTGTAGGCTGATGGAAGGCTACTCAGAGTCAGTGGGAGAATCTCAATTGCAAAAACCTCACGTCCTCTCGCCTCTTTCCCTGCCTCCTTTTAAAAAAACAATCGGAGGAGAAGGTCAGAGGGGAGGGAGTCCCGAGAAGACCGATGAGTTTTGAGAAGGAGGCGATGAAAGAAGACATGAGGAGAATGCCAAGAGATTCTCCCTCAGAGTCCGAGTGCACTACAGCTAAGCCAGTTCAGACATGGCTTTCTCTTCGTTGTTCTGACAGGAAAAAGGGAAATTATACAATGAATTTGTTCATGGTACACGCAGCTCAAATGATATGTAACAACACCATCAGACCAACGCAGCTCAAATGATATGTAACAACACCATCAGACCAACGCAGCTCAAATGATATGTAACAACACCATCAGACCAACACCATCAGACCAACACCATCAGACCAACGCAGCTCAAATGATATGTAACAACACCATCAGACCAACACCATCAGACCAACACCATCAGACCAACGCAGCTCAAATGATATGTAACAACACCATCAGACCAACACCATCAGACCAACACCGTCAGACCAACACCATCAGGCCAACACCATCAGGCCAACACCATTGGACCAACACTATCAGACCAACACCATCAGACCAACACCATTAGACCAACACCATCAGACCAACACTATCAGACCAACACCATCAGACCAACACCATCAGACCAACACCATTAGACCAACACCATCAGACCAACACCATCAGACCAACACCATCAGACCAACACCATCAGACCAACACCATCAGGCCAACACCATCGGACCAACACCATCAGACCAACACCGTCAGACCAACACCATCAGGCCAACACCATCAGGCCAACACCATTGGACCAACACTATCAGACCAACACCATCAGACCAACACCATTAGACCAACACCATCAGACCAACACCAACACCATCAGACCAACACCATCAGACCAACACCATCAGACCAACACCATCAGACCAACACCATCAGGCCAACACCATTGGACCAACACCATCAGACCAACACCATCAGACCAACACCATTAGACCAACACCATCAGACCAACACCAACACAATCAGACCAACACCATCAGACCAACACCATCATACCAACACCAACACTATCAGACCAACACCATCAGACCAACACCATCAGACCAACACCATTAGACAAACACCATCAGACCAACACCAACACTATCAGACCAACACCATTAGACCAACACCATCATACCAACACCAACACTATCAGACCAACACCATCAGGCCAACACCATCAGACCAACACCATCAGACCAACACCATTAGACCAACACCATCAGGCCAACACCATCAGACCAACACCATCAGACCAACACCATTAGACCAACATCACCAGACCAACACCATTAGACCAACACCATTAGACCAACACCATTAGACCAACACCATCAGAACAACACCATCAGACCAACACCATCAAACTAACACCACCAGACCAACAAGATCAGACCAACACCATCAGACCAACACCAACACCATCAGACCAACACCATCAGACCAACACCATCAAACCAACACCATCAGACCAACACCATCAGACCAACACCATCAGACCAACACCATCAGACCAACACTATCAGACCAACACTATCAGACCAACACCACCAGACCAACACCATCAGAACAACACCATCAGACCAACACCATTAGACCAACACCATTAGACCAACACCATTAGACCAACACCATCAGACCAACACCATCAGACCAACACCATCAGACCAACACCATCAGACCAACACTATCAGACCAACACCATCAGACCAACACCATTAGACCAACGCAGCTCAAATTATATGTAACATCACTATCAGACCAACACCATCAGACCAACACCATTAGACCAACACCATCAAACTAACACTATTGGACATGAAGCATTGATACACATGTAACAACAACACAGTAGATAGACATTGTCTTTATCAGGTTCCTTTATATTTTAAACCCCAGTGGGTCTAACTGCACCAACACAGTGGAGGGAGGCAAGCAAAACTATAGTGGGAATAACCATTCATCTAGAGGAGACAGGAGGATGGAAGCAAAACTAATAGTGGGAATAACCATTCATCTAGAGGAGACAGGGGGATGGAAGCAAAACTATAGTGGGAATAACCATTCATCTAGAGGAGACAGGAGGATGGAAGCAAAACTATAGTGGGAATAACCATTCATCTAGAGGAGACAGGAGGATGGAAGCAAAACTATAGTGGGAATAACCATTCATCTAGAGGAGACAGGAGGATGGAAGCAAAACTTTAGTGGGAATAACCATTCATCTAGAGGAGACAGGGAGAGGGAAGCTAAACTATAGTGGGAATAACCATTCATCTAGAGGAGACAGGGGGATGGAAGCAAAACTATAATGGGAATAACCATTCATCTAGAGGAGGCAGGGAGAGGGAAGCTAAACTATAATGGGAATAACCATTCATCTAGAGGAGGCAGGGAGAGGGAAGCTAAACTATAGTGGGAATAACCATTCATCTAGAGGAGACAGGAGGATGGAAGCAAAACTATAATGGGAATAACCATTCATCTAGAGGAGACGGGGAGAGGGAAGCAAAATGCGATCTGTTAATTATTATATCATATAAAAAATGGACATATATCTAAATACAGACTATATCAAAACATAATCGTTGAAAATTAAACATTAATTATAATTTTCTCGTAACAAAAGTGGGGCTGCAAAAACATATGTTTGTTCCCTCTTTGGAAAGGAGGGATGCTATTCTGTTGCTCAGGGGGACTATGAACACACACACTCACTCACTCACTCCTTAGGGAGATGGGGCCACTACGTGAAGCCACAGCAGGTCGGCTCACGTTGTCTTAACATTCCTTTAAAGTCACAGCAAGGTTACATCCCTTTTCTCTGTGTGTGTCTGAGCTCCGGCCTCCTAAGAATTACATTAGCATGCTAATACAGAAGTCTCCCTCTCTCCCTATTTCTGCTCCCTCTTTACCTCCCCCTCCTTCTCCCTCCTTCTGCTCCCTCTTTACCTCCCCTATCTCCCTCCCTCGTTATTTCTGCTCCCTCTTTACCCCCCCTCCCTATCTCTGCTACCTCCCCCCTCCCTGCTACCTCCCCGCTACCTCCCGCCCTCCCTTCATCTCTTGTACCTGTTCTATGATGATGAAGTCACCACTGTAACCATCCTGCTTATTGTCACCGCATGGCAGAACTCATTAATTTCATTTTTTGTTTTTGTGCCAGTACAGATTTGTAAATGCATGCTTATTATTTTAATCTCAGTGGGACGGGAGTAGAGAGCCATTTGTTGCCGTCTCACACACCATCTGGATAATATCCACTGACTTTAGTGTGTGTGTGAGGTTTGAGGTGTGTGTGTGAGGTGTGTGTGTGGTCTGTGTGTGCATTTATTTTTATTTTACCTTTATTTAACTAGGCAAGTCAGTTAAGAACAAATTCTTATTTTCAATGACGGCCAAGGAACAGTTGGTTAACTGCCTGTTCAGGGGCAGAATGTCAGATTTGTCAGCTCTGGGATTTGAACTTGCAACCTTCCGGTTCCTAGTCCAATGCTCTAACCACTAGGCTACCCTGTGAGGTGTGTGTGTGTGTGTGAGGTTTGAGGTGTGTGTGTGTGTGTGAGGTGTGTGTGTGTGTGTGAGGTGTGTGTGTGTGTGTGAGGTGTGTGTGTGTGTGCATGTGAGGTGTGTGTGTGAGGTATGAGGTGTGCGTGTGCATGTGAGGTGTGTGTGTGAGGTTTGAGGTGTGTGTGTGTGTGCATGTGAGGTGTGTGTGTGAGGTTTGAGGTGTGTGTGTGTGTGTGAGGTGTGTGTGTGAGGTTTGAGGTGTGTGTGTGCATGTGAGGTGTGTGTATGTGTGTGTGTGTGTGCGTCTGAATGTGTTTCTGAGAAGGAGAGGAAAGTACTGTATCTGCTGACTGAAGATGTGCTGATTGAGCACTTCATTCTGAAACAGGTGAACGCTCGACACAACACGCTCGACACAACACGCTCTACCCAACACGCTCTACCCAACACGCTCTACACAACACGCTCTACCCAACACGCTCTACACAACACGCTCTACACAACACGCTCTACACAACACGCTCTACCCAACACGCTCTACACAACACGCTCGACACAACACGCTCTACACAACACGCTCGACACAACACGCTCTACACAACACGCTCTACACAACACGCTCGACACAACACGCTCTACACAACACGCTCTACACAACACGCTCGACACAACACGCTCGACACAACACGCTCGACACAACACGCTCTACACAACACGCTCTACACAACACGCTCGACACAACACGCTCTACACAACACGCTCTACACAACACGCTCTACACAACACGCTCTACACAACACGCTCGACACAACACGCTCTACACAACACGCTCTACACAACACGCTCTACACAACACGCTCTACACAACACGCTCGACACAACACGCTCTACACAACACGCTCGACACAACACGCTCGACATCAAAACAACTCGCAGTGTTAGAGGCGTCACTGCAGACCCGGGTTCGTTCCCGGGCTGTGTCACAACCGGCCTTGCATCATCCGGGTAAGGGTTGGCTTTACTTGGCTCATCGCGCTCTAGCCACTCCTTGTGGCGGGCCGGGGGCCTGCAAGCTGATCGTCAGTCGGTCGTCAGTTGATCAGTGTTTCCACCGACATATTGGTGCTTCCGGATTAAGTGGGCCGGTGTTAAGAAGTGCGGCTTGGAGGGTCATGTTTCGGAGGACACGTGACTCGACCTTTGCCTCTCGAGCCCGTTGGAGAGTTGCAGCGATGACAATTGGGGAGAAAAAGCAGGTAAAATACAAAAAAATACCTAAATAAATCGGACGACGCCCCTGTACCCCCTCTACTACATGCTTAATATATATATTACTATTAAACAACACTAGGAGATATATAATATATATATATATATATATATATTACTATTAAGCAACACTAGGAGATATATAATATATATATATATATATATATATTACTATTAAACAACACTAGGAGATATATAATATATATATATATATATATTACTATTAAACAACACTAGGAGATATATAATATATATATATATATATTACTATTAAACAACACTAGGAGATATATAATATATATATATATATTACTATTAAACAACACTAGGAGATATATAATATATATATATATATTACTATTAAACAACACTAGGAGATATATAATATATATATATATATTACTATTAAACAACACTAGGAGATATATAATATATATATATATTACTATTAAACAACACTAGGAGATATATAATATATATATATATATTACTATTAAACAACACTAGGAGATATATTATATATATATATATATATATATATATATATATTACTATTAAACAACACTAGGATATATATTATATATATATATATATATTACTATTAAACAACACTAGGAGATATATAATATATATATATATATATTACTATTAAACAAGACTAGGAGATATATAATATATATATATATATATATTACTATTAAACAAGACTAGGAGATATATAATATATATATATATATATTACTATTAAACAACACTAGGAGATATATAATATATATATATATATATATTACTATTAAACAACACTAGGAGATATATAATATATATATATATATTACTATTAAACAACACTAGGAGATATATAATATATATATATATATTACTATTAAACAACACTAGGAGATATATTATATATATATATATATATATATATATTACTATTAAACAACACTAGGATATATATTATATATATATATATATATTACTATTAAACAACACTAGGAGATATATAATATATATATATATATATTACTATTAAACAAGACTAGGAGATATATAATATATATATATATATATTACTATTAAACAAGACTAGGAGATATATAATATATATATATATATTACTATTAAACAACACTAGGAGATATATATATATTACTATTAAACAACACTAGGAGATATATAATATATATATATATATTACTATTAAACAAGTTATTAGTGAGGAAGACAGGGCAAAGCCTCTGATCAGAGGAAAACGTGTTCAAAGAGAATAATCCGTTCAGTTTGAAGTCGCGCATGGCAGACCAGAACTCCATTCAAGATACAATTAAAGAACTACCTAAATCAGCAGATGATAGTGTTTGTGACTGAGTTTCTGGCTGAAGCTGGATGTAAGTTGGTGGGGAGAGAGATGAGGCACATGATAAGATACAAAGGTGAACTTACAAACTGCTCCAATAGAGATGGTTTTGTATATGTTGAAGCAGCACCCATCATTCCAATAACACGGTCTGTAAAGATGGGCCCCTCACTGGATCAAAGTATTTTATGATGGACAAGGTTCTGCGTGTTGACAGGACTGGCTGACACAATCCCACACTAGAGGGGGGTCAGGAGATGGTAGAGTACAGTCCCACACTAGAGGGGGTCAGGAGATAGTAGAGTACAGTCCCACACTAGAGGGGTCAGGAGATGGTAGAGTACAGTCCCACACTAGAGGGGGTCAGGAGATGGTAGAGTACAGTCCCACACTAGAGGGGGTCAGGAGATGCTATAGTACAGTCCCACACTAAAGGGGGTCAGGAGATGGTAGTGTACAGTTCTACTATACTGGACAACTTAAGGTGCGTAGAGGAAATATTTTCACACTACGTGCAAGACAACAACATGAATTATCCTATTCAACCTCAAGTCTCACGTTCAGTCATTTCAGTTGAGATACAGTGGGGCAAAAAAAGTGAATGAAACATTGGAAGTGGTACCTGGTGAGCCAGAGTCTGCGACAGTGACCTGTCATTGCATGAAGAAGAAGAAGAAGAAGAAGAAGAAGAAGAAGAAAAAAGAAAAAGAAGAAGAAGAAGAAGAAAAAGAAGAAGAAGAAGAAAAAGAAGAAGAAGAAGAAGAAGAAGAAGAAAAAAGAAAAAGAAGAAGAAGAAGAAAGAAGAAGAAGAAGAAGAAGAAGAAGAAGAAAAAAGAAAAAGAAGAAGAAGAAGAAAGAAGAAGAAGAGGAAGAAGAAGAAGAAGAAGAAAAGTGGCTCCTGAGACCAGCGACAATCATAACCCAATAGAAAACCTCTGAGGGTAATAAGAGGCGGTGTAACTCTCTGGGGAACACAAAAGAAGTCAGCCAAACATCAATGCTGGCTTTTCATTCAAACAATGTGGTCCAGGGTATCAAGTTCCCCATCAGAGTCTGGAGTTCGGTCACCTGCAGGAAACAAAAGGCTGATATGGAGAATGTCATTCTGGGAGAAGTGGAGAAAAGTCCCCCTAATTAGCCATCCAGACCCGAAATCATTGATGAAGGTTTGAAATAATCTATATTTGAGTAACCAATATTATCTGTGCCAATGACATAGAATGTTTGGGGCTGAAGGTCTTCCTCTCCCCTCATATGATTCTCACCATTATTGGACTATATCGACTACCAACATCTGATATCTCGTTTTATGGCCATCTAAATGTCACGCGTAATAAGGATTGGCCCCTTTTCTTCAATTTTCACCTAAAATGACATGCACAAATCTAACTGCCTGTAGCTCAGGACCTGAAGCAAGGATATGCATATGCTTGGTACCATTTGAAAGGAAACACTTTGAAGTTTAGGGAAATGTGAAAAGAATGTTGCAAAATATAACACAATAGATGATGGTAAAAGATAAAACAAAGAGAAAAAAAAAACGTTTTTTTTTTTTTTTGTGCCAACATCTTTGAAATGCAAGAGAAAGGTCAGCATGTATTATTCCAGCCAGGTGCAATTACGATTCTGGCTACTAGATGGTATCAGTGTATGTGCAACGTTTTAGACTGATCCAATGAACCATTGCATTTCTGTTCAAAATGTTGTATCAAGACTGCCCAAATGTGCCTAATGTGTTTATTAATAACTTTTCATGTTCAAAATTGTGCACTCTCCTCAAACAATAGCATGTTGTCCGGACCTCTGGCAGTTTCTATTGGGGTGCCAGAGGGTTCAATTCTCGGGCCAACTCTTTTCTCTGAATATACATATACATCAATGATGAATATTTTGCTGCTGGTGATTGTCTGATCTACCTCTACACAAACGACACCATTCTGTATACATCTGGCCCTTCTTTGGACAATGTGCTAACAAACCTCCAAACGAGCTTCAACGCCATACAACTCTCATTCCGTGTCCTCCAACTGCTTTTAAATGCTAGTAAAACTATGTGCAAGCTCTTCAACCGTTCGCCGCCCGCACCCGTCCGCCCGTCCAGCATCACTACTCTGGACGGTTCTGACCTAGAATATGTGGACAACTACAAATACCTGGGTGTCTGGTAAACTGTAATTCCAGACTCACATCTCCAATCCAAAATTAAACCTAGAATCGGCTTCCTATATCACAACAAAGCATCCTTCACTCATGCTGCCAAACATATCCTCGTAAAACTGACCATCCTACCGAACCTTGACTTCGGCGATGTCATTTACAAAATACAAAACACTCTACTCAACAAATTGGATGCAGTCTATCACAGTGCCGTCAGTTTTGTCACCAAAGCCCCTTATACTACCCACCACTGCGACCTGTATGCTCTCGTTGGCTGGCCCTCACTATATTTCCGTTGCCAAACCCACTGGCTCCAGGTCATCTATAAGTATTTGCTAGGTAAAGCCCTGCCTTATCTCAGCTCACTGGTCATAAGTAGCACGCGCTCCAGCAGGTATATTGCACTGGTCATCCCCAAAGCTGTTACTGTTAACTCTCTATCTATCTGTTAACTGTCTATCTATATTTTAACTCTCTATCTATCTGTTAACTCTCAATCTATCTGTTAACTCTCTATCTATCTGTTAACTCTCTATCTATCTGTCTGTTACAGTGAGGCAAACAAGTATTTAGTCAGCCACCAATTGTGCAAGTTCTCCCACTTAAAAAGATGAGAGGCCTGTAATTTTCATCATAGGTACACTTCAACTATGACAGACGAAATGAGAAAAAAAATCCAGAAAATCACATTGTTGGATTTTTTATGAATTTATTTGCAAATTATGGTGGAAAATAAGTATTTGGTCACCTACAAACAAGCAAGATTTCTTGAGATCGATTTCTTCAGATCGTTCACAGCTTTGTGGAAGTTACCTGTGGCGCTGATGTTTAGGCCAAGGTATGTATAGTTTTTTGTGTGCTCTAGGGCAACAGTGTCTAGATGGAATTTGTATTTGTGGTCCTGGTGACTGGACCTTTTTTGGAACACCATTACTTTTGGTCTTACTGAGATTTACTGTCAGGGCCCAGGTCTGATGCCCAGATCTGTGCATAAGATCTAGGTGCTGCTGTAGGCCCTCCTTGGTTGGTGACAGAAGCACCAGATCATCAGCAAACAGCAGACATTTGACTTCGGATTCTAGTAGGGTGAGGCCGGGTGCTGCAGACTTTTCTAGTGCCCGCGCCAATTCGTTGATATATATGTTGAAGAGGGTGGGACTTAAGCTGCATTCCTGTCTCACCCCACGACCCTGTGTGAAGAAATGTGTGTGTTTTTTGCCAATTTTAATCGCACACTTGTTGTTTGTGTACATGGATTTTATAATGTTGTATGTTTTACCCCCAACACCACTTTCCATCAGTTTGTATAGCAGACCCTCATGCCAAATTGAGTCGAAGGCTTTTTTGAAATCAACAAAGCATGAGAAGACTTTGCCTTTGTTTTGTTTTGTTTGGTTGTCAATTAGGGTGTGCAGGGTGAATACATGGTCTGTTGTACGATAATTTGGTAAAAAGCCAATTTGACATTTGCTCAGTACATTGTTTTGTGTATCTATCTATCTATCTATCTATCTATCTATCTATCTATCTATCTATCTATCTATCTATCTATCTATCTATCTATCTATCTATCTATCTATGTATCTATCTGTTAACTCTCTATCTGAATTTCCGCCTGACTGACGTTTGTAGAAATGTTAAAATAATGTAGGAGACTATAACACAATAGATATGGTAGGAGAAAATCCAAAGAAAAAACAACCAGCATTTATTTTTTTTGAGAACCCATGCTCTTCCATTAGAAAGTATAAGGACAGAGTTAAATCCAGCTCCCAGATTGCAATTCCTATGGCTTCCACTAGATGTCAACAGTCTTTGTTCAAGGTTTTCAGGCTTGTTTCTTCCCAAACAAGGAAGAATTTTGAGTTTTAGTTCTGGGAGTCAGAGTTGGAAATCAGTCTGTGGGCGTGTGACAAAGAGGATGCGCACTTGCTAATTTTGCTTTTCTATTGAACATACTTCTTTCCGCATGAAAAATTATAGTTTAATTACATTTTAGGGTATCTGAGGATTTAATAGAAACATATTTTGACTTGTTTTAAAGGTTAGCGGTAGCTTTTTAGGATTCCTTTCTCTGCATGTTGAACGAGTGGATTACTCAAATCGATGGCGCCAACTAAACATACTTTTTGGGATATAAAGAAGGATTTTATCTAGCAAAACGACGACACTACATGTTATAGCTGGGACCCTTTGGATGACAAATCAGAGGAAGATTATCAAAAAGTCTATATTTTATCTTTATATGTGAATGTATAAAACCTGTGCCGGTGGAAAAATATTTTGATGCGGTACGCCGTCCTCAAACAATCACATGGCATGCATTCGCTGTAAAGCCTATTGTAAAACCGACAATGCAGTTACAATAAGAAGAATTTAAGCTTGTAACCGATATAAAATACTTGTATGTACCTAAATGTTTAATATCCATAATTTTTATGATTATTTATTTGAATTGGGCGCCCTCCAGTTTCACCGGAAGTTGTCGACAGGTTGTCGACAGCCTTATTAAAATAGAGAGTAAACAGATCAGATAATGTCTAATGAGAAGTGGGTGTCTCAGCATCAAAGAGACTGAGGTCTGATGAGTTAAATGAACTTTAATGAGTTTAAGTGGGTCTAAGTGAGTATAATGAGTTAATGGCCAGTAGCACCATCATGTGATGGATTAGAGACAACATCCATCTATTACGGGTTTCACTGAAAGAGCGAAGCACACGCAGACACACACACACACACACGCACACGCACACACACACACACACACACACACACACACACACACACACACACACACACACACACACACACACACACACACACACACACACACACACACACACACTGAGAAGACTGCTGTATTTCAGTGTGAGGGGGCGGTTAACCCACTTCCTAAACACAATAATTATCCTCTAGCAGAGGTTAGCACACACACACAAACAGACACACACACACACACACACTAGTTCTGATGTGTTGTTTCAGTTCTGATGTGTTGTTTTAGTTCTGATGTGTTGTTTTAGTTCTCATGTGTTGTTTCAGTTCTGATGTGTTGTTTCAGTTCTGATGTGTTTCAGTTCTGATGTGTTGTTTCAGTTCTGATGTGTTGTTTTAGTTCTGATGTGTTGTTTCAGTTCTGATGTGTTTCAGTTCTGATGTGTTGTTTCAGTTCTGATGTGTTGTTTCAGTTCTGATGTGTTTCAGTTCTGATGTGTTTCAGTTCTGATGTGTTGTTTTAGTTCTGATGTGTTGTTTCAGTTCTGATGTGTTGTTACAGTTCTGATGTGTTGTTTCAGTTCTGATGTGTTGTTTCAGTTCTGATGTGTTGTTTCAGTTCTGATGTGTTTCAGTTCTGATGTGTTGTTTCAGTTCTGATGTGTTGTTTCAGTTCTGATGTGATTCAGTTCTGATGTGTTGTTTCAGTTCTGATGTGTTGTTTTAGTTCTGATGTGTTGTTTTAGTTCTGATGTGTTGTTTCAGTTCTGATGTGTTGTTTCAGTTCTGATGTGTTGTTTCAGTTCTGATGTGTTGTTTTAGTTCTGATGTGTTGTTTTAGTTCTGATGTGTTGTTTTAGTTCTGATGTGTTTCAGTTCTGATGTGTTGTTTCAGTTCTGATGTGTTGTTTTAGTTATGATGTGTTGTTTCAGTTCTGATGTGTTGTTTCAGTTCTGATGTGTTGTTTCAGTTCTGATGTGTTGTTTCAGTTCTGATGTGTTGTTTTAGTTCTGATGTGTTTCAGTTCTGATGTGTTGTTTCAGTTCTGATGTGTTTCAGTTCTGATTTGTTGTTTCAGTTCTGATGTGTTGTTTCAGTTCTGATGTGCTGTTTCAGTTCTGATGTGTTTCAGTTCTGATGTGTTGTTTCAGTTCTGATGTGTTGTTTAAGTTCTGATGTGTTTCAGTTCTGATGTGTTGTTTCAGTTCTGATGTGTGGTTCAGTTCTGATGTGTTGTTTTAGTTCTGATGTGTTGTTTCAGTTCTGATGTGTTGTTACAGTTCTGATGTGTTGTTTCAGTTCTGATGTGTTGTTTCAGTTCTGATGTGTTGTTTCAGTTCTGATGTGTTTCAGTTCTGATGTGTTGTTTCAGTTCTGATGTGTTGTTTCAGTTCTGATGTGTTGTTTCAGTTCTGATGTGTTGTTTTAGTTCTGATGTGTTGTTTTAGTTCTGATGTGTTGTTTCAGTTCTGATGTGTTGTTTCAGTTCTGATGTGTTGTTTCAGTTCTGATGTGTTGTTTTAGTTCTGATGTGTTGTTTTAGTTCTGATGTGTTGTTTTAGTTCTGATGTGTTTCAGTTCTGATGTGTTGTTTCAGTTCTGATGTGTTGTTTTAGTTATGATGTGTTGTTTCAGTTCTGATGTGTTGTTTCAGTTCTGATGTGTTGTTTCAGTTCTGATGTGTTGTTTCAGTTCTGATGTGTTGTTTTAGTTCTGATGTGTTTCAGTTCTGATGTGTTGTTTCAGTTCTGATGTGTTTCAGTTCTGATTTGTTGTTTCAGTTCTGATGTGTTGTTTCAGTTCTGATGTGTTGTTTTAGTTCTGATGTGTTTCAGTTCTGATGTGCTGTTTCAGTTCTGATGTGTTTCAGTTCTGATGTGTTGTTTCAGTTCTGATGTGTTGTTTAAGGTCTGATGTGTTTCAGTTCTGATGTGTTGTTTCAGTTCCAGTTCTGATGTGTTGTTTCAGTTCTGATGTGTTGTTTTAGTTCTGATGTGTTTCAGTTCTGATGTGTTGTTTCAGTTCTGATGTGTTTCAGTTCTGATGTGTTGTTTCAGTTCTGATGTGTTGTTTCAGTTCTGATGTGTTGTTTCAGTTCTGATGTGTTGTTTTAGTTCTGATGTGTTTCAGTTCTGATGTGTTGTTACAGTTCTGATGTGTTGTTACAGTTCTGATGTGTTGTTTCAGTTCTGATGTGTTGTTTCAGTTCTGATGTGTTGTTTCAGTTCTGATGTGTTGTTTTAGTTCTGATGTGTTTCAGTTCTGATGTGTTGTTACAGTTCTGATGTGTTTCAGTTCTGATGTGTTGTTTCAGTTCTGATGTGTTGTTACAGTTCTGATGTGTTTCATTTCTGATGTGTTGTTTCAGTTCTGATGTGTTGTTTCAGTTCTGATGTGTTGTTTTAGTTCTGATGTGTTTCAGTTCTGATGTGTTTTAGTTCTGATGTGATTCAGTTCTGATGTGTTGTTACAGTTCTGATGTGTTTCAGTTCTGATGTGTTGTTTCAGTTCTGATGTGTTGTTACAGTTCTGAAGTGTTTCAGTTCTGATGTGTTGTTTCAGTTCTGATGTGTTGTTTCAGTTCTGATGTGTTGTTTCAGTTCTGATGTGTTGTTTCAGTTCTGATGTGTTTCAGTTCTGATGTGTTTTAGTTCTGATGTGTTGTTTCAGTTCTGATGTGTTGTTTCAGTTCTGATGTGTAAAGGAATTGTTTAATGCTGTTTTTCACCTCAGGAAGAGTAGCTGCTGCCTTTGTAACAGGGGCAATGGTGATCCTAATAAATACAAAATACACTACAAAGGGAACAGGGTGCGATTCTGGACCCTAAACCGGACCTGTCAGCAGATGTGATTCTGGACCCTAAACCGGACCTGTCAGCAGATGTGATTCTGGACCCTAAACCGGACCTGTCAGCAGATGTGTCTGTATCTTAAAATAGGAGACGGAGCAGGCTGCCAATTACACACGCATCAATGAGGGCTAGTGTGAATACCAATAGTCTGTGTCTGTCTGTGTCTGTGTGTGAATACCAATAGTCTGTGTCTGTCTGTGTCTGTGTGTCTGTGTCTGTGTGTGTGAATACCAATAGTCTGTGTCTGTCTGTGTCTGTGTGTGTGAATACCAATAGTCTGTGTCTGTCTGTGTATGTGTGTCTGTCTGTCTGTCTGTGTGTCTGTGTCTGTGTGAATACCAATAGTCTGTGTCTGTCTGTGTCTGTGTGTGTGTGTCTGTGTCTGTGTGTGTGAATACCAATAGTCTGTGTCTGTCTGTGTCTGTGTGTGTCTGTCTGTCTGTCTGTCTGTCTGTCTGTCTGTCTGTCTGTCTGTCTGTGTGTGATAGTCCACATATGTCCCAGGTTCAGGCAGTAATAACCGTCTCTACGCCCCATTATCCAGTTAACTAATGACAGCGCTGCGTCCCAAATGAAACCCATTGTCCTATATAGTGCACTTGTTTTGACCAGAGCCCATAGAGGGAGACAGACTCTACGATACGAGAGGCTGAACCCTGTACTGTTTACTCTGCCACAGAGTGAGACAGTCTCTACGATACGATACCCTGTACTGTTTACTCTGCCACAGAGTGAGACAGTCTCTACGATACGATACCCTGTACTGTTTACTCTGCCACAGAGTGAGACAGTCTCTACGATACGAGAGGCTGAACCCTGTACTGTTTACTCTGCCACAGAGTGAGAGTCTCTACGATACGATACCCTGTACTGTTTACTCTGCCACAGAGTGAGACAGTCTCTACGATACAATACCCTGTACTGTTTCCTCTGCCACAGAGTGAGGCAGTCTCTACGATACGAGAGACTGAACCCTGTACTGTTTCCTCTGCCACAGAGTGAGACCGTCTCTACGATACGATACCCTGTACTGTTTACTCTGCCACATAGTGAGACAGTCTCTACGATACGATACCCTGTACTGTTTCCTCTGCCACAGAGTGAGACCGTCTCTACGATACGATACCCTGTACTGTTTACTCTGCCACAGAGTGAGACCGTCTCTACGATACGATACCCTGTACTGTTTACTCTGCCACAGAGTGAGACCGTCTCTACGATACGATACCCTGTACTGTTTACTCTGCCACAGAGTGAGACAGTCTCTACGATACGATACCCTGTACTGTTTACTCTGCCACAGAGTGAGACAGTCTCTACGATACGATACACTGTACTGTTTACTCTGCCACAGAGTGAGACAGTCTCTACGATACGAGAGACTGAACCCTGTACTGTTTACTCTGCCACAGAGTGAGACAGTCTCTACGATACGATACCCTGTACTGTTTACTCTGCCACAGAGTGAGACAGTCTCTACGATACGATACCCTGTACTGTTTCCTCTGCCACAGAGTGAGACCGTCTCTACGATACGATACCCTGTACTGTTTACTCTGCCACAGAGTGAGACCGTCTCTACGATACGATACCCTGTACTGTTTACTCTGCCACAGAGTGAGACAGTCTCTACGATACGATACCCTGTACTGTTTACTCTGCCACAGAGTGAGACAGTCTCTACGATACGATACCCTGTACTGTTTACTCTGCCACAGAGTGAGAGTCTCTACGATACGATACTCTGTACTGTTTACTCTGCCACAGAGTGAGACAGTCTCTACGATACGAGAGGCTGAACCCTGTACTGTTTACTCTGCCACAGAGTGAGACAGTCTCTACGATACGAGAGGCTGAACCCTGTACTGTCTTCCATAGAGAAACAAGGCTTTTGAATTAGAATATCTAATCACACATTAATCACCAATTGAGAGATAAATTATCCCGTTCCATTCACTGAGGAGGAGTAGAGAGAGGAGATCTGAGACGGGTCCGTAGCCCAAATGGAACGCTATTCCCTACGTAGTGCACTACTTTTGACCAGGGCCCTATGGGGAATAGGGGGCCCTTCCCTACGTAGTGCACTACTTTTGACCAGGGCCCTATGGGGATTAGGGTTCCCTTTGGGAGGCTGACAGAGTGTATAGCAGAATATTAAGATGCAGGGTAGAACGTCAGAGGAGGGCAGGAGGGAGAGGAGAAAATCCTCCTTTTGTTCAGACAGAATTAAAGATAGCCCCTGGTGTGTGTGTGTGTGTGTGTGTGTGTGTGTGTGTGTGTGTGTGTGAGGACTGTTAACATAAAGTCAGACAAGGCCACGGCCACCCTCTGAAGTCTGACGGCCAAATGAGAGAGGGAGCGAGGAAGAAAGAGAGAGAGAGAGAGAGAGAGAGAGACGGAAGCAGCTTAACATGGTGTCTTCAGGTCCAGAGTGGCTTTACAGATAACAGGATTACCAAAACCACGGCCACAGTTTCCCCACAGCACCCTCCATCCCTCCATTCCTCCATTCCACCTCCCTCCGTCCATCCCACACTCATACTCCCATCACTCTCTCTCCTTCTGACAGTCCACACTCATCCCTCTATCCATCCACACACATCCTCCTCTCCCTCCATCCGTTTAAAGAGATTAGCCGTAGCCTTCCAAGACTTTTTAACAAGTAATTTAGTATACTTCAAACCCCTCGGAGGGCTGAGTTTCATTGAAGTTTGGTTCCATTCATAACAGTAATAGAAGTGTCATTGAAGGGTCGTGATAGATACATCTTTATCTAAAACAGTAGAGGTGCATCTTTCTTCCTCTGGCCAGGTCTGAATATGTTACAGCCACTATTACACACACACAGTTGTAGTTGTGGTTTACGTTGTAGTAGTTGTTGTTTATGTTGTAGTAGTTGTTGTTTATGTTGTAGTAGTTGTTGTTGTTTATGTAGTAGTTGTTGTTTATGTTGTAGTAGTTGTTGTTGTTTATGTAGTAGTTGTTGTTGTTTATGTAGTAGTTGTTGTTTATGTTGTAGTAGTTGTTGATGTTTATGTAGTAGTTGGTGTTTATGTTGTAGTAGTTGTTGATGTTTATGTAGTAGTTGGTGTTTATGTTGTAGTAATTATTTATGTAGTAGTTGCTGTTGTTTATGTAGTAGCTGTTGTTGTTTGTGTAGTAGCTGTTGTTGTTTATGTAGCATTTGTTGTTGTTGTTTAAGTTGTAGTAGTTGTTGTTTATGTAGTAGTTGTTGTTTATATAGTAGTAGTTGTTGTTTATGTAGTAGTTGTTGTTTATGTAGTAGTAGTTGTTTATGTAGTAGTAGTTGTTTATGTAGTAGTAGTTGTTTATGTAGTAGTAGTAGTTGTTTATGTAGTAGTTGTTGTTTATGTAGTAGTTGTTGTTTATGTAGTAGTTGTTGTTTATGTAGTAGTTGTTGTTTATGTTGTAGTAGTTGTTGTTTATGTTGTAGTAGTTGTTGTAGTAGTTGTTGTTTATGTTGTAGTTGTTGTTTATGTAGTAGTAGTTGTTGTTTATGTAGTAGTTGTTGTTTATGTAGTAGTTGTTGTTTATGTAGTAGTTGTTGTTTATGTAGTAGTTGTTGTTTATGTTGTAGTAGTTGTTGTTTATGTTGTAGTAGTTGTTGTAGTAGTTGTTGTTTATGTTGTAGTAGTTGTTGTAGTAGTTGTTGTTTATGTAGTAGTTGTTGTTTATGTAGTAGTAGTTGTTGTTTAAGCTGTAGCAGTTGTTGTAGTAGTTGTTGTTTATATTGTAGTAGTTGTTGTTTATGTAGTAGTTGTTGTTTATGTAGTAGTAGTTGTTGTTTATGTAGTAGTTGTTGTTTATGTAGTAGTAGTTGTTGTTTATGTAGTAGTAGTTGTTGTTTATGTAGTAGTAGTTGTTTATGTAGTAGTTGTTGTTTATGCAGTAGTTGTTTATGTCGTAGTAGTTGTTGTTTATGTTGTAGTAGTTGTTGTTTATGTAGTAGTAGTTGTTGTTTATGTTGTAGTAGTTGTTGTTTATGTAGTAGTAGTTGTTGTTTATGTAGTAGTAGTTGTTGTTTATGTTGTAGTTGCTGTTTATGTAGTAGTTGTTGTTTATGTAGTAGTTGTTGTTTATGTAGTAGCTGTTGTTTATGTAGTAGTAGTAGTTGTTTATATAGTAGTAGTTGTTGTTTATGCAGTAGTTGTTTATGTCGTAGTAGTTGTTGTTTATGTTGTAGTAGTTGTTGTTTATGTAGTAGTTGTTGTTTATGTAGTAGTTGTTGTTTATGTAGTAGTAGTAGTTGTTTATATAGTAGTAGTTGTTTATATAGTAGTAGTTGTTGTTTATGTCGTAGCAGTTGTTGTAGTAGTTGTTGTTTATATTGTAGTAGTTGTTGTTTATGTAGTAGTTGTTGTTTATGTAGTAGTAGTTGTTGTTTATGTAGTAGTAGTTGTTGTTTATGTTGTAGTTGCTGTTTATGTTGTAGTTGCTGTTTATGTAGTAGTTGTTGTTTATGTAGTAGTTGTTGTTTATGTAGTAGCTGTTGTTTATGTAGTAGTTGTTGTTTATGTAGTAGTTGTTGTTTATGTAGTAGTAGTAGTTGTTTATATAGTAGTTGTTTATGTCGTAGTAGTTGTTGTTTATATTGTAGTAGTTGTTGTTTATGTTGTAGTAGTTGTTGTTTATGCAGTAGTTATTTATGTTGTAGTAGTTGTTGTTTATGTTGTAGTAGTTGTTGTTTATATTGTAGTAGTTGTTGTTTATGTTGTAGTAGTTGTTGTTTATGCAGTAGTTATTTATGGCATAGCAGTTGTTGTTTATGTAGTAGTAGTTGTTGTAGTAGTTGTTGTTTATGTAGTAGTTGTTGTTTATGTTGTAGTAGTTGTTTATGTAGTAGTAGTTGTTTATGTAGTAGTTGTTGTTTATGTAGTAGTTGTTGTTTATGTAGTAGTAGTTGTTGTTTATGTAGTAGTAGTTGTTGTTTATGTTGTAGTAGTTGTTTATGTAGTAGTAGTTGTTTATGTAGTAGTTGTTGTTGTTTATGTAGTAGTAGTTGTTGTTTATGTAGTAGTTGTTGTTTATGTAGTAGTAGTTGTTGTTTATGTAGTAGTAGTTGTTGTTTATGTAGTAGTTGTTGTTTATGTAGTAGTAGTTGTTTATGTAGTAGTTGTTGTTTATGTAGTAGTTGTTGTTTATGTAGTAGTTGTTGTTTATGTAGTAGTTGTTGTTTATTTAGTAGTTGTTGTTTATGTCGTAGTAGTTGTTGTTTATGTTGTAGTAGTTGTTTATGTAGTAGTAGTAGTTGTTTATATAGTAGTTGTTGTTTATGTAGTAGTTGTTGTTTATGTAGTAGTAGTTGTTGTTTATGTAGTAGTAGTTGTTGTTTATGTAGTAGTAGTTGTTGTTTATGTAGTAGTTGTTGTTTATGTAGTAGTAGTTGTTTATGTAGTAGTTGTTGTTTATGTAGTAGTTGTTGTTTATGTAGTAGTTGTTGTTTTTGTAGTAGTTGTTGTTTATGTAGTAGTTGTTGTTTATGTCGTAGTAGTTGTTATTTATGTTGTAGTAGTTGTTTATGTAGTAGTAGTAGTTGTTTATATAGTAGTTGTTGTTTATGTAGTAGTTGTTGTTTATGTAGTAGTAGTTGTTGTTTATGTAGTAGTAGTTGTTGTTTATGTAGTAGTAGTTGTTGTTTATGTAGTAGTAGTTGTTTATGTAGTAGTTGTTGTTTATGTAGTAGTTGTTGTTTATGTAGTAGTTGTTGTTTATGTAGTAGTTGTTGTTTATGTAGTAGTAGTTGTTGTTTATGTTGTAGTAGTTGTTGTTTATGTTGTAGTAGTTGTTGTTTATGTAGTAGTAGTTGTTGTTTATGTTGTAGTAGTTGTTGTTTATGCAGTAGTTGTTTATGTCGTAGTAGTTGTTGTTTATGCAGTAGTTGTTTATGTCGTAGTAGTTGTTGTTTATGCAGTAGTTGTTTATGTCGTAGTAGTTGTTGTTTATGTAGTAGTAGTTGTTGTTTATGTAGTAGTTGTTGTTTATGTAGTAGTAGTTGTTGTTTATGTTGTAGTAGTTGTTGTTTATGTTGTAGTAGTTGTTTATATAGTAGTAGTTGTTGTTTATGCAGTAGTTGTTTATGTCGTAGTAGTTGTTGTTTATGCAGTAGTTGTTTATGTCGTAGTAGTTGTTGTTTATGCAGTAGTTGTTTATGTCGTAGTAGTTGTTGTTTATATTGTAGTAGTTGTTGTTTATGTTGTAGTAGTTGTTGTTTATGCAGTAGTTATTTATGTCATAGCAGTTGTTGTTTCTGTTGTAGTAGTTGTTGTTTATATTGTAGTAGTTGTTGTTTATGTTGTAGTAGTAGTTGTTTATGTAGTAGTAGTTGTTTATGTAGTAGTTGTTGTTTATGTAGTAGTAGTTGTTGTTTATGTAGTAGTAGTTGTTGTTTATGTAGTAGTTGTTGTTTATGTAGTAGTCGTTGTTTATGTAGTAGTAGTTGTTGTTTATGTAGTAGTAGTTGTTGTTTATGTAGTAGTTGTTGTTTATGTAGTAGTTGTTGTTTATGTAGTAGTTGTTGTTTATATAGTAGTTGTTGTTGTTTATGTAGTAGTTGTTGTTTATGTTGTAGTAGTTGTTTATGTAGTAGTTGTTGTTTATGTAGTAGTTGTTGTTTATGTAGTAGTTGTTGTTTATGTAGTAGTTGTTGTTTATGTAGTAGTTGTTGTTTATGTTGTAGTAGTTGTTGTTTATGTAATAGTTGTTGTTTATGTAGCAGTGGTTGTTTACAGTAATAGAAGTGTCATTGAAAGGTCGTGATAGATAAATCTTTATCTAAAACAGTCTATTGTTGGACTCAGAAGACCCCTAAGGAGTACACTTCAAGCTTTGTAGTATATTTAAAAATTGTGCACACTTCTGAGTTCTAACACGGTAAATAGTAATTGAAAGGTCAAGTATGATAGATGCAACAACGTACTGTATCTGTAAATCCATTTTCTTATTTTTTTCTTCAGGAATAATCTGTCTGCTCTCTTCCAAACAGCAGTACGAAGCCCAGGGTGTGTGTGTGTGTATGTGTGTGTGTGTATGTGTGTTTGCATGTGTTAACCATCTGAGCTAGCTCCACAGCAGGGAGTGTTACAGCTGACTAATCAGTTAATTAGCGGCTGTGTGTGTCTGTCTGTCTGTCTGTCTGTCTATTATAAATGAGGGTACTATTTGATAGGAGAAGAGGAACATTGAGCTTTATAAATCATAACCAGGAGAGAAAACAGAGGAGTATAATATATAATATAACATATATATATAATATAGAAGTTGTTTCTCAGCCTGGCTGGGTGATTAAAGGGCCGTTGTGTTTAACTTGGTGTCAGCCATTACACTGTCAACATTAGTGTGGGTGTCAGCCATTACACTGTCAACATTAGTGTGGGTGTCAGCCATTACACTGTCAACATTAGTGTGGATGTCAGCCATTACACTGTCAACATTAGTGTGGGTGTCAGTCATTACACTGTCAACATTAGTGTGGGTGTCAGCTATTACACTGTCAACATTAGTGTGGGTGTCAGCCATTACACTGTCAACATTAGTGTGGGTGTCAGCCATTACACTGTCAACATTAGTGTGGGTGTCAGCCATTACACTGTGAACATTAGTGTGGGTGTCAGCCATTACATTGTGAACATTAGTGTGGGTGTCAGCCATTACACTGTCAACATTAGTGTGGGTGCCAGGAATTACACTGTCAACATTAGTGTGGGTGTCAGCCATTACACTGTCAACATTAGTGTGGGTGTCAGTCATTACACTGTCAACATTAGTGTGGGTGCCAGCCATTACACTGTGAACATTAGTGTGGGTGTCAGCCATTACACTGTCAACATTAGTGTGGGTGTCAGCCATTACACTGTGAACATTAGTGTGGGTGTCAGCCATTACATTGTGAACATTAGTGTGGGTGTCAGCCATTACACTGTCAACATTAGTGTGGGTGTCAGATATTACACTGTCAACATTAGTGTGGGTGTCAGCCATTACACTGTGAACATTCGTGTGGGTGTCAGCCATAACACTGTCAACATTTGTGTGGGTGTCAGCCATTACACTGTCAACATTAGTGTGGGTGTCAGCCATTACACTGTCAACATTAGTGTGGGTGTCAGCCATTACACTGTCAACATTAGTGTGGGTGTCAGCCATAACACTGTCAACATTAGTGTGGGTGTGTCTGTCAGCCATAACACTGTCAACATTAGTGTGGGTGTGAGCCATTACACTGTCAACATTAGTGTGGGTGTCAGCCATTACACTGTCAACATTAGTGTGGGTGTCAGTCATTACACTGTCAACATTAGTGTGGGTGTCAGCTATTACACTGTCAACATTAGTGTGGGTGTCAGCCATTACACTGTCAACATTAGTGTGGGTGTCAGCCATTACACTGTCAACATTAGTGTGATTGTCAGCCATTACACTGTGAACATTAGTGTGGGTGTCAGCCATTACACTGTCAACATTAGTGTGGGTGTCAGCCATTACACTGTGAACATTAGTGTGGGTGTCGACCATTACATTGTGAACATTAGTGTGGGTGTCAGCCATTACACTGTCAACATTAGTGTGGGTGTCAGCTATTACACTGTCAACATTAGTGTGGGTGTCAGCCATTACACTGTCAACATTAGCGTGGGTGTCAGCCATTACACTGTCAACATTAGTGTGGGTGTCAGCCATTACACTGTCAACATTAGTGTGGGTGTCAGCCATTACACTGTCAACATTAGTGTGGGTGTCAGCCATTACACTGTCAACATTAGTGTGGGTGTCAGCCATAACACTGTCAACATTAGTGTGGGTGTCAGCCATTACACTGTCAACATTAGTGTGGGTGCCAGCCATTACACTGTCAACATTAGTGTGGGTGCCAGCCATTACACTGTCAACATTAGTGTGGGTGTGTCTGTCAGCCATAACACTGTCAACATTAGTGTGGGTGTGTCTGTCAGCCATTACACTGTCAACATTAGTGTGGGTGTCAGCCATTACACTGTCAACATTCGTGTGGGTGTCAGCCATTACACTGTCAACATTAGTGTGGGTGTCAGCCATTACACTGTCAACATTAGTGTGGGTGTCAGCCATTACACCGTCAACATTAGTGTGGGTGTCAGCCATTACACTGTCCACATTAGTGTGGGTGTCAGCCATTACACTGTCAACATTAGTGTGGGTGAGTGTGTCAGCCATTACACTGTCAACATTAGTGTGGGTGTCAGCCATAACACGGTCAACATTAGTGTGGGTGTGTGTGTCAGCCATTACACTGTGAACATTAGTGTGGGTGTGTGTGTCAGCAATTACACTGTCAACATTAGTGTGGGTGCCAGCCATTACACTGTCAACATTAGTGTGGGTGTGTGTGTCAGCCATTACCCTGTCAACATTAGTGTGGGTGTGTGTGTCAGCCATTACACTGTCAACATTAGTGTGGGTGTCAGCCATCACACTGTGAACGTTAGTGTGGGTGTCAGCCATTACACTGTGAACATTAGTGTGGGTGTCAGGAATTACACTGTGAACATGAGTGTGGGTGTCAGCCATTACACTGTGAACTTTAGTGTGGGTGTCAGCCATTACACTGTCAACATAAGTGTGGGTGTGTGTGTCAGCCATTACACTGTGAACATTAGTGTGGGTGTCAGCCATTACACTGTGAACATTAGTGTGGGTGTCAGCCATTACACTGTCAACATTAGTGTGGGTGTCAGCCATTACACTGTGAACATTAGTGTGGGTGTCAGCCATTACACTGTGAACATTAGTGTGGGTGTCAGCCATTACACTGTGAACATTAGTGTGGGTGTCAGCCATTACACTGTGAACATTAGTGTGGGTGTCTGCCATTACACTGTCAACATTAGTGTGGGTGTCAGCCATTATAATGTCAACATTAGTGTGTGTCAGCCATTACACTGTCAACATTAGTGTGGGTGTCAGCCATTACACTATCAACATTAGTGTGGGTGTCAGCCATTACACTGTGAAAATTAGTGTGGGTGTCAGCCATTACACTGTCAACATTAGTGTGGGTTTCAGCCATTACACTGTCAACATTAGTGTGGGTGCCAGCCATTACACTGTCAACATTAGTGTGGGTGCCAGCCATTACACTGTCAACATTAGTGTGGGTGTGTCTGTCAGCCATAACACTGTGAACATTAGTGTGGGTGTGTCTGTCAGCCATTACACTGTCAACATTAGTGTGGGTGTCAGCCATTACACTGTCAACATTCGTGTGGGTGTCAGCCATTACACTGTCAACATTAGTGTGGGTGTCAGCCATTACACTGTGAACATTAGTGTGGGTGTCGGCCATTACACTGTGAACATTAGTGTGGGTGTCAGCCATTACACTGTGAACATTAGTGTGGGTGTCAGCCATTACACTGTGAACATTAGTGTGGGTGTCTGCCATTACACTGTCAACATTAGTGTGGGTGTCAGCCATTACACTATCAACATTAGTGTGGGTGTCAGCCATTACACTGTGAAAATTAGTGTGGGTGTGGGTGTCAACCATTACACTGTGAACATTAGTGTGGGTGTCAGCCATTACACTGTGAACATTAGTGTGGGTGTGTGTGTCAGCCATTACACTGTGAACATTAGTGTGGGTGTGTGTGTCAGCCATTACACTGTGAACATTAGTGTGGGTGTGTGTGTCAGCTATTACACTGTGAACATTAGTGTGGGTGTCAGCTATTACACTGTGAACATTAGTGTGGGTGTGGGTGTAAGCCATTACACTGTGAACATTAGTGTGGGAGTCAGCCATAACACTGTGAACATTAGTGTGGGTGTGTGTGTCAGCCATTACACTGTGAACGTTAGTGTGGGTGTGTGTGTCAGCCATTACACTGTCAACATTAGTGTGGGTGTCAGCCATAACACTGTGAACACTAGTGTGGGTGTGGGTGTCAGCCACTACACTGTCAACATTAGTGTGGGTGTGGGTGTCAGCCATTACACTGTCAACATTAATGTGGGTGTCAGCCATTACACTGTCAACATTAGTGTGGGTGTCAGCCATAACACTGTGAACACTAGTGTGGGTGTGTGTGTCAGCTAATACACTGTCAACATTAGTGTGGGTGTGGGTGTCAGCCATTACACTGTCAACATTAATGTGGGTGTCAGCCATTACACTGTGAACATTAGTGTGGGTGTCAGCCATTACACTGTCAACATTAGTGTGGGTGTCAGCAATTACACTGTCAACATTAGTGTGTGTGTCAGCAATTACACTGTCAACATTTGTGTGGGTGTCAGCCATTACACTGTCAACATTAGTGTGGGTGTGTGTGTCAGCCATTACACTGTCAAAATTAGTGTGGGTGTGTGTGTCAGGCATTACACTGTCAACATTAGTGTGGGTGTGTGTGTCAGCCATTACACTGTGAACATTAGTGTGGGTGTGTGTGTCAGCTATTACACTGTGAACATTAGTGTGGGTGTGTGTGTCAGCCATTACTCTGTGAACATTAGTGTGGGTGTGTGTGTCAGCTATTACACTGTGAACATTAGTGTGGGTGTCTTCCATTACACTGTGAACATTAGTGTGGGTGTAAGCCATTACACTGTGAACATTAGTGTGGGTGTGTGTGTCAGCCATTACTCTGTGAACGTTAGTGTGGGTGTGTGTGTCAGCTATTACACTGTGAACATTAGTGTGGGTGTCTTCCATTACACTGTGAACATTAGTGTGGGTGTAAGCCATTACACTGTGAACATTAGTGTGGGTGTGTGTGTCAGCCATTACACTGTGAACATTTGTGTGGGTGTGTGTGTCAGCTATTACACTGTGAACATTAGAGTGGGTGTCAGCTATTACACTGTGAACATTAGTGTGGGTGTCAGCCATTACACTGTGAACATTAGTGTGGGTGTCAGCCATTACACTGTCAACATTAGTGTGGGTGTCAGCAATTACACTGTCAACATTAGTGTGTGTGTCAGCAATTACAGTGTCAACATTAGTGTGGGTGTCAGCCATTACACTGTCAACATTAGTGTGGGTGTCAGCCATTACACTGTCAACATTAGTGTGGGTATCAGCCATTACAGTGTGAACATTAGTGTGGGTGTCAGCCATTACACTGTGAACATTAGTGTGGGTGTAAGCCACTACACTGTAAACATTAGTGTGGGGGTCAGCCATAACACTGTGAACATTAGTGTGGGTGGGTGTGTCAGCCATTACACTGTGAACATTAGTGTGGGTGTGTGTGTCAGCTATTACACTGTGAACATTCGTGTGGGTGTCAGCTATTACACTGTGAACATTAGTGTGGGTGTCAGCCATTACACTGTGAACATTAGTGTGGGTGTCAGCCATTACACTGTCAACATTAGTGTGGGTGTCAGCCATTACACTGTCAACATTTGTGTGGGTGTCAGCATTACACTGTCAACATTAGTGTGGGTGTCAGCCATTACACTGTCAACATTAGTGTGGGTGTTTGCCATTACACTGTGAACATTAGTGTGTGTGTCAGCCATTACACTGTGAACATTAGTGTGGGTGTGGGTGTCAGCCACTACACTGTCAACATTAGTGTGGGTGTGGGTGTCAGCCATTACACTGTCAACATTAATGTGGGTGTCAGCCATTACACTGTCAACATTAGTGTGGGTGTCAGCCATAACACTGTGAACACTAGTGTGGGTGTGTGTGTCAGCTAATACACTGTCAACATTAGTGTGGGTGTGGGTGTCAGCCATTACACTGTCAACATTAATGTGGGTGTCAGCCATTACACTGTGAACATTAGTGTGGGTGTCAGCCATTACACTGTCAACATTAGTGTGGGTGTCAGCAATTACACTGTCAACATTAGTGTGTGTGTCAGCAATTACACTGTCAACATTTGTGTGGGTGTCAGCCATTACACTGTCAACATTAGTGTGGGTGTGTGTGTCAGCCATTACACTGTCAAAATTAGTGTGGGTGTGTGTGTCAGGCATTACACTGTCAACATTAGTGTGGGTGTGTGTGTCAGCCATTACACTGTGAACATTAGTGTGGGTGTGTGTGTCAGCTATTACACTGTGAACATTAGTGTGGGTGTGTGTGTCAGCCATTACTCTGTGAACATTAGTGTGGGTGTGTGTGTCAGCTATTACACTGTGAACATTAGTGTGGGTGTCTTCCATTACACTGTGAACATTAGTGTGGGTGTAAGCCATTACACTGTGAACATTAGTGTGGGTGTGTGTGTCAGCCATTACTCTGTGAACGTTAGTGTGGGTGTGTGTGTCAGCTATTACACTGTGAACATTAGTGTGGGTGTCTTCCATTACACTGTGAACATTAGTGTGGGTGTAAGCCATTACACTGTGAACATTAGTGTGGGTGTGTGTGTCAGCCATTACACTGTGAACATTTGTGTGGGTGTGTGTGTCAGCTATTACACTGTGAACATTAGAGTGGGTGTCAGCTATTACACTGTGAACATTAGTGTGGGTGTCAGCCATTACACTGTGAACATTAGTGTGGGTGTCAGCCATTACACTGTCAACATTAGTGTGGGTGTCAGCAATTACACTGTCAACATTAGTGTGTGTGTCAGCAATTACAGTGTCAACATTAGTGTGGGTGTCAGCCATTACACTGTCAACATTAGTGTGGGTGTCAGCCATTACACTGTCAACATTAGTGTGGGTATCAGCCATTACAGTGTGAACATTAGTGTGGGTGTCAGCCATTACACTGTGAACATTAGTGTGGGTGTAAGCCACTACACTGTAAACATTAGTGTGGGGGTCAGCCATAACACTGTGAACATTAGTGTGGGTGGGTGTGTCAGCCATTACACTGTGAACATTAGTGTGGGTGTGTGTGTCAGCTATTACACTGTGAACATTCGTGTGGGTGTCAGCTATTACACTGTGAACATTAGTGTGGGTGTCAGCCATTACACTGTGAACATTAGTGTGGGTGTCAGCCATTACACTGTCAACATTAGTGTGGGTGTCAGCCATTACACTGTCAACATTTGTGTGGGTGTCAGCATTACACTGTCAACATTAGTGTGGGTGTCAGCCATTACACTGTCAACATTAGTGTGGGTGTTTGCCATTACACTGTGAACATTAGTGTGGGTGTCAGCCATTACACTGTGAACATTAGTGTGGGTGTGGGTGTAAGCCATTACACTGTCAACATTTGTGTGGGTGTCAGCCATTACACTGTCAACATTAGTGTGGGTGTGTGTGTCAGCCATTACACTGTCAAAATTAGTGTGGGTGTGTGTGTCAGGCATTACACTGTCAACATTAGTGTGGGTGTGTGTGTCAGCCATTACACTGTGAACATTAGTGTGGGTGTCAGCCATTACACTGTGAACATTAGTGTGGGTGTGTGTGTCAGCCATTACTCTGTGAACATTAGTGTGGGTGTGTGTGTCAGCTATTACACTGTGAACATTAGTGTGGGTGTCTTCCATTACACTGTGAACATTAGTGTGGGTGTAAGCCATTACACTGTGAACATTAGTGTGGGTGTGTGTGTGTCAGCCATTACACTGTGAACATTAGTGTGGGTGTGTGTGTCAGCTATTACACTGTGAACATTAGTGTGGGTGTCAGCTATTACACTGTGAACATTAGTGTGGGTGTCAGCCATTACACTGTGAACATTAGTGTGGGTGTCAGCCATTACTCTGTCAACATTAGTGTGGGTGTCAGCAATTACACTGTCAACATTAGTGTGTGTGTCAGCAATTACACTGTCAACATTTGTGTGGGTGTCAGCCATTACACTGTCAACATTAGTGTGGGTGTCAGCCATTACACTGTCAACATTAGTGTGGGTATCAGCCATTACAGTGTGAACATTAATATGGGTGTCAGCCATTACACTGTGAACATTAGTGTGGGTGTGGGTGTAAGCCACTACACTGTCAACATTAGTGTGGGTGTCAGCCATTACACTGTCAACATTAGTGTGGGTGTGTGTGTCAGCCATTACACTGTCAAAATTAGTGTGGGTGTGTGTGTCAGGCATTACACTGTCAACATTAGTGTGGGTGTGTGTGTCAGCCATTACACTGTGAACATTAGTGTGGGTGTGTGTGTCAGCTATTACACTGTGAACATTAGTGTGGGTGTGTGTGTCAGCCATTACTCTGTGAACATTAGTGTGGGTGTGTGTGTCAGCTATTACACTGTGAACATTAGTGTGGGTGTCTTCCATTACACTGTGAACATTAGTGTGGGTGTAAGCCATTACACTGTGAACATTAGTGTGGGTGTGTGTGTCAGCCATTACTCTGTGAACGTTAGTGTGGGTGTGTGTGTCAGCTATTACACTGTGAACATTAGTGTGGGTGTCTTCCATTACACTGTGAACATTAGTGTGGGTGTAAGCCATTACACTGTGAACATTAGTGTGGGTGTGTGTGTCAGCCATTACACTGTGAACATTTGTGTGGGTGTGTGTGTCAGCTATTACACTGTGAACATTAGAGTGGGTGTCAGCTATTACACTGTGAACATTAGTGTGGGTGTCAGCCATTACACTGTGAACATTAGTGTGGGTGTCAGCCATTACACTGTCAACATTAGTGTGGGTGTCAGCAATTACACTGTCAACATTAGTGTGTGTGTCAGCAATTACAGTGTCAACATTAGTGTGGGTGTCAGCCATTACACTGTCAACATTAGTGTGGGTGTCAGCCATTACACTGTCAACATTAGTGTGGGTATCAGCCATTACAGTGTGAACATTAGTGTGGGTGTCAGCCATTACACTGTGAACATTAGTGTGGGTGTAAGGCACTACACTGTAAACATTAGTGTGGGGGTCAGCCATAACACTGTGAACATTAGTGTGGGTGGGTGTGTCAGCCATTACACTGTGAACATTAGTGTGGGTGTGGGTGTCAGCTATTACACTGTGAACATTCGTGTGGGTGTCAGCTATTACACTGTGAACATTAGTGTGGGTGTCAGCCATTACACTGTGAACATTAGTGTGGGTGTCAGCCATGACACTGTCAACATTAGTGTGCGTGTCAGCCATTACACTGTCAACATTTGTGTGGGTGTCAGCATTACACTGTCAACATTAGTGTGGGTGTCAGCCATTACACTGTCAACATTAGTGTGGGTGTTTGCCATTACACTGTGAACATTAGTGTGGGTGTCAGCCATTACACTGTGAACATTAGTGTGGGTGTGGGTGTAAGCCATTACACTGTCAACATTTGTGTGGGTGTCAGCCATTACACTGTCAACATTAGTGTGGGTGTGTGTGTCAGCCATTACACTGTCAAAATTAGTGTGGGTGTGTGTGTCAGGCATTACACTGTCAACATTAGTGTGGGTGTGTGTGTCAGCCATTACACTGTGAACATTAGTGTGGGTGTCAGCCATTACACTGTGAACATTAGTGTGGGTGTGTGTGTCAGCCATTACTCTGTGAACATTAGTGTGGGTGTGTGTGTCAGCTATTACACTGTGAACATTAGTGTGGGTGTCTTCCATTACACTGTGAACATTAGTGTGGGTGTAAGCCATTACACTGTGAACATTAGTGTGGGTGTGTGTGTCAGCCATTACTCTGTGAACATTAGTGTGGGTGTGTGTGTCAGCTATTACACTGTGAACATTAGTGTGGGTGTATTCCATTACACTGTGAACATTAGTGTGGGTGTAAGCCATTACACTGTGAACATTAGTGTGGGTGTGTGTGTGTCAGCCATTACACTGTGAACATTAGTGTGGGTGTGTGTGTCAGCAATTACACTGTCAACATTAGTGTGTGTGTCAGCAATTACACTGTCAACATTTGTGTGGGTGTCAGCCATTACACTGTCAACATTAGTGTGGGTGTCAGCCATTACACTGTCAACATTAGTGTGGGTATCAGCCATTACAGTGTGAACATTAATATGGGTGTCAGCCATTACACTGTGAACATTAGTGTGGGTGTGGGTGTAAGCCACTACACTGTCAACATTAGTGTGGGTGTCAGCCATAACACTGTGAACATTAGTGTGGGTGTGTGTGTCAGCCATTACACTGTGAACATTAGTGTGGGTGTCAGCTATTACACTGTGAACATTAGTGTGGGTGTCAGCCATTACACTGTGAACATTAGTGTGGGTGTCAGCCATTACACTGTCAACATTAGTGTGGGTGTCAGCAATTACACTGTCAACATTAGTGTGTGTGTCAGCAATTACAGTGTCAACATTAGTGTGGGTGTCAGCCATTACACTGTCAACATTAGTGTGGGTGTCAGCCATTACACTGGCAACATTAGTGTGGGTATCAGCCATTACAGTGTGAACATTAGTGTGGGTGTCAGCCATTACACTGTGAACATTAGTGTGGGTGTAAGCCACTACACTGTAAACATTAGTGTGGGGGTCAGCCATAACACTGTGAACATTAGTGTGGGTGGGTGTGTCAGCCATTACACTGTGAACATTAGTGTGGGTGTGTGTGTCAGCTATTACACTATGAACATTCGTGGGTGTCAGCTATTACACTGTGAACATTAGTGTGGGTGTCAGCCATTACACTGTGAACATTAGTGTGGGTGTCAGCCATTACACTGTCAACATTAGTGTGGGTGTCAGCCATTACACTGCCAACATTTGTGTGGGTGTCAGCATTACACTGTCAACATTAGTGTGGGTGTCAGCCATTACACTGTCAACATTAGTGTGGGTGTTTGCCATTACACTGTGAACATTAGTGTGGGTGTCAGCCATTACACTGTGAACATTAGTGTGGGTGTGGGTGTAAGCCATTACACTGTCAACATTTGTGTGGGTGTCAGCCATTACACTGTCAACATTAGTGTGGGTGTGTGTGTCAGCCATTACACTGTCAAAATTAGTGTGGGTGTGTGTGTCAGGCATTACACTGTCAACATTAGTGTGGGTGTGTGTGTCAGCCATTACACTGTGAACATTAGTGTGGGTGTCAGCCATTACACTGTGAACATTAGTGTGGGTGTGTGTGTCAGCCATTACTCTGTGAACATTAGTGTGGGTGTGTGTGTCAGCTATTACACTGTGAACATTAGTGTGGGTGTCTTCCATTACACTGTGAACATTAGTGTGGGTGTAAGCCATTACACTGTGAACATTAGTGTGGGTGTGTGTGTGTCAGCCATTACACTGTGAACATTAGTGTGGGTGTGTGTGTCAGCTATTACACTGTGAACATTAGTGTGGGTGTCAGCTATTACACTGTGAACATTAGTGTGGGTGTCAGCCATTACACTGTGAACATTAGTGTGGGTGTCAGCCATTACTCTGTCAACATTAGTGTGGGTGTCAGCAATTACACTGTCAACATTATTGTGTGTGTCAGCAATTACACTGTCAACATTTGTGTGGGTGTCAGCCATTACACTGTCAACATTAGTGTGGGTGTCAGCCATTACACTGTCAACATTAGTGTGGGTATCAGCCATTACAGTGTGAACATTAATATGGGTGTCAGCCATTACACTGTGAACATTAGTGTGGGTGTGGGTGTAAGCCACTACACTGTCAACATTAGTGTGGGTGTCAGCCATAACACTGTGAACATTAGTGTGGGTGTGTGTGTCAGCCATTACACTGTGAACATTAGTGTGGGTGTGTGTGTCAGCTATTACACTGTGAACATTAGTGTGGGTGTCAGCTATTACACTGTGAACATTAGTGTGGGTGTCAGCCATTACACTGTGAACATTAGTGTGGGTGTCAGCCATTACACTGTCAACATTAGTGTGGGTGTCAGCCATTACACTGTCAACATTTGTGTGGGTGTCAGCATTACACTGTCAACATTAGTGTGGGTGTCAGCCATTACACTGTCAACATTAGTGTGGGTGTTTGCCATTACACTGTGAACATTAGTGTGGGTGTCAGCCATTACACTGTGAACATTAGTGTGGGTGTTTGTGTAAGCCATTACACTGTAAACATTAGTGTGGGGGTCAGCCATAACACTGTGAACATTAGTGTGGGTGTGTGTGTCAGCCATTACACTGTGAACATTGGTGTGGGTATGTGTGTCAGCCATTACACTGTCAACATTAGTGTGGGTGTCAGCCATAACACTGTGAACATTAGTGTGGGTGTGTGTGTCAGCCATTACACTGTCAACATTAATGTGGGTGTCAGCCATTACACTGTGAACATTAGTGTGGGTGTCAGCCATTACACTGTCAACATTAGTGTGGGTGTAAGCAATTACACTGTCAACATTAGTGTGTGTGTCAGCAATTACACTGTCAACATTTGTGTGGGTGTCAGCCATTACACTGTCAACATTAGTGTGGGTGTGTGTGTCAGCCATTACACTGTCAAAATTAGTGTGGGTGTGTGTGTCAGGCATTACACTGTCAACATTAGTGTGGGTGTGTGTGTCAGCCATTACACTGTGAACATTATTGTGGGTGTCAGCCATTACACTGTGAACATTAGTGTGGGTGTGTGTGTCAGCCATTACTCTGTGAACATTAGTGTGGGTGTGTGTGTCAGCTATTACACTGTGAACATTAGTGTGGGTGTCTTCCATTACACTGTGAACATTAGTGTGGGTGTAAGCCATTACACTGTGAACATTAGTGTGGGTGTGTGTGTCAGCCATTACACTGTGAACATTAGTGTGGGTGTGTGTGTCAGCTATTACACTGTGAACATTAGTGTGGGTGTCAGCTATTACACTGTGAACATTAGTGTGGGTGTCAGCCATTACACTGTGAACATTAGTGTGGGTGTCAGCCATTACACTGTCAACATTAGTGTGGGTGTCAGCAATTACACTGTCAACATTAGTGTGTGTGTCAGCAATTACACTGTCAACATTTTGTGGGTGTCAGCCATTACACTGTCAACATTAGTGTGGGTGTCAGCCATTACACTGTCAACATTAGTGTGGGTATCAGCCATTACAGTGTGAACATTAGTGTGGGTGTCAGCCATTACACTGTGAACATTGGTGTGGGTGTGTGTGTCAGCCATTACACTGCCAACATTAGTGTGGGGGTCAGCCATAACACTGTGGACATTAGTGTGGGTGTGTGTGTCAGCCATTACACTGTGAACATTAGTGTGGGTGTTTCTGTCAGCTAATACACTGTCAACATTAGTGTGGGTGTGTGTGTCAGCCACTACACTGTCAACATTAGTGTGGGTGTGGGTGTCAGCCATTACACTGTCAACATTAGTGTGGGTGTCAGCCATTACATTGTCAACATTAGTGTGTGTTTCAGCTATTACACTGTGAACATTAGTGTGGGTGTCAGCCATTACACTGTCAACATTAGTGTGGGTGTCAGCCATTACACTGTCAACATTTGTGTTGGTGTCAGCCATTACGCTGTCAACATTAGTGTGGGTGTCAGTCTTTATACTGTCAACATTAGTGTGGGTGTCAGCCATTACACTGTGAACATTTGTGTGGGTGTCAGCCATTACACTGTGAACATTAGTGTGGGTGTGGGTGTAAGCCATTACACTGTAAACATTAGTGTGGGGGTCAGCCATAACACTGTGAACATTAGTGTGGGTGTGTGTGTCAGCCATTACACTGTGAACATTGGTGTGGGTGTGTGTGTCAGACATTACACTGTCAACATTAGTGTGGGTGTCAGCCATAACACTGTGAACATTAGTGTGGGTGTGCGTGTCAGCCATTACACTGTGAACATTAGTGTGGGTGTTTCTGTCAGCTAATACACTGTCAACAATAGTGTGGGTGTGTGTGTCAGCCACTACACTGTCAACATTAGTGTGGCTGTGGGTGTCAGCCATTACACTGTGAACATTAGTGTGGGTGTGTGTGTCAGCCATTACACTGTGAACATTAGTGTGGGTGTCAGCTATTACAGTGTGAACATTAGTGTGGGTGTCAGCCATTACACTGTGAACATTAGTGTGGGTGTCAGCCATTACACTGTCAACATTAGTGTGGGTGTCAGCCATAACACTGTGAACATTAGTGTGGGTGTGTGTGTCAGCCACTACACTGTGAACATTAGTGTGGGTGTCAGCTATTACAGTGTGAACATTAGTGTGGGTGTCAGCCATTACACTGTGAACATTAGTGTGGGTGTCAGCCATTACACTGTCAACATTAGTGTGGGTGTCAGCCATAACACTGTGAACATTAGTGTGGGTGTGTGTGTCAGCCACTACACTGTGAACATTAGTGTGGGTGTGTGTGTCAGCTTTATACTGTGTACATTAGTGTGGGTGTGTGTGTCAGCCATAACACTGTCAACATTAGTGTGGGTGTCAGCCATAACACTGTGAACATTAGTGTGGGTGTGTGTGTCAGCTAATAAACTGTCAACATTAGTGTGGGTGTCAGCCATTACACTGTCAACATTAGTGTGGGTGTCAGCCATTACACTGTGAACATTAGTGTGTATGTCAGCCATTACACTGTGAACATTAGTGTGGCTGTCAGCCATTACACTGTGAACATTAGTGTGGGTGTCAGCCATAACACTGTGAACATTAGTGTGGGTGTCAGCCATTACACTGTGAACATTAGTGTGGGTGTCAGCCATTACACTGTGAACATTAGTGTGGGTGTGTGTCAGCCATTACTCTGTGAACATTAGTTTGGGTGTGGGTGTCAGCCATTACACTGTGAACATTAGTGTGGGTGTCAGCCATTACACTGTGAACATTAGTGTGGGTGTGGGTGTCAGCCATTACACTGTGAACATTAGTGTGTATGTAAGCCATTACACTGTCAACATTAGTTTGGGTGTCAGCCATTACACTGTGAACATTAGTGTGGGTGTCAGCCATTACACTGTCAACATTAGTGTGGGGGTCAGCCATTACACTGTCAACATTAGTGTGGGTGTCAGCCATTACACTGTGAACATTAGTGTGGGTGTGTGTGTCAGCCATTACACTGTGAACATTAGTGTGGGTGTGTGTGTCAGCCATTACACTGTGAACATTAGTGTCGGTGTGTCTGTCAGCTAATACACTGTCAACATTAGTGTGGGTGTGTGTGTCAGCCACTATACTGTAAACATTAGTGTGGGTGTGTCTGTCAGCTAACACACTGTCAACATTAGTGTGGGTGTGTGTGTCAGCTATTACACTGTGTACATTAGTGTGGGTGTGTGTGTCATCCATTACACTATGAACATTAGTGTGGGTGTGTGTGTCAGCTATTACACTGTGTACATTACTGTGGGTGTGAATGTCAGCTAATAACCTGTCAACATTAGTGTGGGTGTCAGCCATTATACTGTCAACATTAGTGTGGGTGTCAGCCATTACACTGTGAACATTAGTGTGGGTGTCGGCCATTACACTGTGAACATTAGTGTGGGTGTCAGCCATTACACTGTGAACATTAGTGTGGGTGTGTGTGTCAGCCATTACACTGTGAACATTAGTGTGGGTGTCAGCCATTACACTGTGAACATTAGTGTGGGTGTCAGCCATTAACTGTGAACATTAGTGTGGGTGTGTGTGTGAGCCATTACACTGTGAACATTAGTGTGGGTGTGTGTGTCAGCTATTACACTGTGAACATTAGTTTGGGTGTCAGCTATTACACTGTGAACATTAGTGTGGGTGTCAGCCATTACACTGTGAACATTAGTGTGGGTGTCAGCCATTACACTGTCAACATTAGTGTGGGTGTCAGCCATTACACTGTCAACATTCGTGTGGGTGTGTGTGTCATCCATTACACTATGAACATTAGTGTGGGTGTGTGTGTCAGCTATTACACTGTGTACATTAGTGTGGGTGTGTGTGTCAGCTAATACACTGTCAACATTAGTGTGGGTGTCAGCCATTATACTGTCAACATTAGTGTGGGTGTCAGCCATTACACTGTGAACATTAGTGTGGGTGTCGGCCATTACACTGTGAACATTAGTGTGGGTGTCAGCCATTACACTGTGAACATTAGTGTGGGTGTGTGTGTCAGCCATTACACTGTGAACATTAGTGTGGGTGTCAGCCATTACACTGTGAACATTAGTGTGGGTGTCAGCCATTAACTGTGAACATTAGTGTGGGTGTGTGTGTGAGCCATTACACTGTGAACATTAGTGTGGGTGTGTGTGTCAGCTATTACACTGTGAACATTAGTTTGGGTGTCAGCTATTACACTGTGAACATTAGTGTGGGTGTCAGCCATTACACTGTGAACATTAGTGTGGGTGTCAGCCATTACACTGTCAACATTAGTGTGGGTGTCAGCCATTACACTGTCAACATTCGTGTGGGTGTCAGCCATTACACTGTCAACGTTAGTGTGGGTGTGGGTGTCAGCCATTACACTGTGAACATTAGTGTGGGTGTGTGTGTCAGCCATTACACTGTCAACATTAGTGTGTGTGTCAGCCATTACACTGTCAACATTCGTGTGGGTGTCTGCCATTACACTGTCAACATTAGTTTGGGTGTCAGCCATTACACTGTGAACATTCGTGTGGGTGTCAGCCATTACACTGTCAACATTAGTGTGGGGGTCAGCCATTACACTGTCAACATTAGTGTGGGTGTCAGCCATTACACTGTGAACATTAGTGTGGGTGTGTGTGTCAGCAATTACACTGTGAACATTAGTGTGGGTGTGTGTGTCAGCCATTACACTGTGAACATTAGTGTGGGTGTGTCTGTCAGCTAATACACTGTCAACATTAGTGTGGGTGTGTGTGTCAGCCACTATACTGTGAACATTAGTGTGGGTGTGTCTGTCAGCTAACACACTGTCAACATTAGTGTGGGTGTGTGTGTCAGCTATTACACTGTGTACATTAGTGTGGGTGTGTGTGTCATCCATTACACTATGAACATTAGTGTGGGTGTGTGTGTCAGCTGTTACACTGTGTACATTAGTGTGGGTGTGTGTGTCAGCTAATACACTGTCAACATTAGTGTGGGTGTCAGCCATTATACTGTCAACATTAGTGTGGGTGTCAGCCATTACACTGTGAACATTAGTGTGGGTGTCGGCCATTACACTGTGAACATTAGTGTGGGTGTCAGCCATTACACTGTGAACATTAGTGTGGGTGTGTGTGTCAGCCATTACACTGTGAACATTAGTGTGGGTGTCAGCCATTACACTGTGAACATTAGTGTGGGTGTCAGCCATTACACTGTGAACATTAGTGTGGGTGTGTGTGTGAGCCATTACACTGTGAACATTCGTTTGGGTGTCAGCTATTACACTGTGAACATTAGTGTGGGTGTCAGCCATTACACTGTGAACATTAGTGTGGGTGTCAGCCATTACACTGTCAACATTCGTGTGGGTGTCAGCCATTACACTGTCAACATTAGTGTGGGTGTGGGTGTCAGCCATTACACTGTGAACATTAGTGTGGGTGTGTGTGTCAGCCATTACACTGTCAACATTAGTGTGTGTGTCAGCCAGTACACTGTCAACATTCGTGTGGGTGTCTGCCATTACACTGTCAATATTAGTGTGGGTGTCAGCCATTACACTGTCAACATTCGTGTGGGTGTCAGCCATTACACTGTCAACATTAGTGTGGGTGTGGGTGTCAGCCATTACACTGTGAACATTAGTGTGGGTGTGTGTGTCAGCCATAACACCGTGAACATTAGTGGTGGTGTGTGTGTCAGCCATTACACTGTGAACATTAGTGTGGGTGTGTCTGTCAGCCATTATACTGTCAACATTAGTGTGGGTGTCAGCCATTACACTGTGAACATTAGTTTGTATGTCAGCCATTACACTGTGAACATTAGTGTGGGTGTCAGCCATTACACTGTGAACATTAGAGTGGGTGTCAGCCATTACACTGTGAACATTAGTGTGGGTGTCAGCCATTACACTGTGAACATTAGTGTGGGTGTCAGCCATTACACTGTGAACATTAGTGTGGGTGTCAGCCATTACACTGTGAACATTAGTGTGGGTGTCAGCCATTACACTGTGAACATTAGTGTGGGTGTCAGCCATTACACTGTCAACATTAGTGTGGGTGTCAGCCATTACACTGTGAACATTAGTGTGGGTGTCAGCCATTACACTGTGAACATTAGTGTGGGTGTCAGCCATTACACTGTGAACATTATTGTGGGTGTGGGTGTCAGCCATTACACTGTGAACATTAGTGTGGGTGTGTGTCAGCCATTACTCTGTGAACATTAGTGTAGGTGTGGGTGTCAGACATTACACTGTGAACATTAGTGTGGGTGTGGGTGTCAGCCATTACACTGTGAACATTAGTGTGGGTGTCAGCCATTACACTGTGAACATTAGTGTGTGTGTGTGTGTCAGACCTTACACTGTGAACATTAGTGTGGGTGTGGGTGTCAGCCATTACACTGTAACATTAGTGTGGGTGTCAGCCATTACACTGTGAACATTAGTGTGGGTGTCAGCCATTACACTGTGAACATAAGCGTGGGTATGTGTCAGCCATTACTCTGTGAACATTAGTTTGGGTGTCAGCCATTACACTGTGAACATTAGTGTCTGTGTCAGCCATTACACTGTGAACATTAGTGTGGGTGTGGGTGTCAGCCATTACACTGTCAACATTAGTGTGGGTGTCAGCCATTACACTGTGAACATTTGTGTGGGTGTCAGCCATTACACTGTCAACATTAGTGTGGGTTTCAGCCATTACACTGTCAACATTAGTGTGGGTGTCAGCCATTACACTGTGAACATTAGTGTGGGTGTCAGCCATTACACTGTCAACAGTAGTGTGGGGGTCAGCCATTACACTGTGAACATTAGTGTGGGTGTGTCTGTCAGCTAATACACTGTCAACATTAGTGTGGGTGTGGGTGTCATCCATTACACTATGAACATTAGTGTGGGTGTGTGTGTCAGCCATTACACTGTCAACATTAGTGTGGGTGTCAGCCATTACACTGTGAACATTAGTGTGGGTGTCAGCCATTACACTGTGAACATTAGTGTGGGTGTCAGCCATTACACTGTGAACATTAGTGTGGGTGTCAGCCATTACACTGTGAACATTAGTGTGGGTGTCAGCCATTACACTTTGAACATTAGTGTGGGTGTCAGCCATTACACTGTGAACATTAGTGTGGGTGTCAGCCATTACACTGTGAACATTATTGTGGGTGTGTGTGTCATCCATTACACTGTGAACATTAGTGTGGGTGTGTGTCAGCCATTACTCTGTGAACATTAGTGTGGGTGTGGGTGTCAGCCATTACAGTGTGAACATTAGTGTGGGTGTCAGCCATTACACTGTGAACATTAGTGTGGGTGTGTGTGTCAGACATTACACTGTGAACATTAGTGTGGGTGTGGCTGTCAGCCATTACACTGTGAACATTAGTGGGGGTGTCAGCCATTACACTGTGAACATTAGTGTGGGTGTCAGCCATTACACTGTGAACATTAGTGTGGGTGTCAGCCATTACACTGTGAACATTAGTGTGGGTGTCAGCCATTAAACTGTGAACATTAGTGTGGGTGTCAGCCATTACACTATGAACATTAGTGTGGGTGTCAGCCATTACACTTTGAACATTAGTGTGGGTGTCAGCTATTACACTGTGAACATTAGTGTGGGTGTCAGCCATTACACTGTGAACATTATTGTGGGTGTGTGTGTCAGCCATTACACTGTGAACATTAGTGTGGGTGTGTGTCAGCCATTACTCTGTGAACATTAGTGTGGGTGTGGGTGTCAGCCATTACAGTGTGAACATTAGTGTGGGTGTCAGCCATTACACTGTGAACATTAGTGTGGGTGTATGTGTCAGACATTACACTGTGAACATTAGTGTGGGTGTGGGTGTCAGCCATTAAACTGTGAACATTAGTGTGGGTGTCAGCCATTACACTGTGAACATTAGTTTGGGTGTCAGCCATTACACTGTGAACATAAGCGTGGGTATGTGTCAGCCATTACTCTGTGAACATTAGTGTGGGGGTCAGCCATTACACTGTGAACATTAGTGTCTGTGTCTGCCATTACACTGTGAACATTAGTGTGGGTGTGTGTGTCAGCCATTACACTGTGAACATTAGTGTGAGTGTGTGTCAGCCAATACCCTGTCAACATTAGTGTGGATGTGGGTGTCAGCCATTCCACTGTGAACATTAGTGTGGGTGTCAGCCATTACACTGTGAACATTTGTGTGGGTGTCAGCCATTACACTGTCAACATTAGTGTGGGTGTCAGCCATTACACTGTCAACATTAGTGTGGGTTTCAGCCATTACACTGTCAACATTAGTGTGGGTGTCAGCCATTACACTGTGAACATTAGTGTGGGTGTCAGCCATTACACTGTCAACATTAGTGTGGGGGTCAGCCATTACACTGTCAACATTAGTGTGGGTTTCAGCCATTACACTGTCAACATTAGTGTGGGTGTCAGCCATTACACTGTGAACATTAGTGTGGGTGTCAGCCATTACACTGTGAACATTAGTGTGGGTGTCAGCCATTATACTGTGAACATTAGTGTGGGTGTGTATGTCAGCCATTATACTGTGAACATTAGTGTGGGTGTGGGCAGCTATGCAAATATGAAGTATCCGTAATTTACAGGCAGCTATGTAAATATGTAGTATCAGTAATTTACAGGCAGCTATGTAAATATGAAATATCCGTAATTTACAGGCAGCTATGTAAATATGAAGTATCAGTAATTTACAGGCAGCTATGTAAATATGAAATATCCGTAATTTACAGGCAGCTATGTAAATATGAAGTATCAGTAATTTACAGGCAGCTATGTAAATATGAAATATCCGTAATTTACAGGCAGCTATGTAAATATGAAGTATCCGTAATTTACAAGCAGCTATGTAAATATGAAGTATCCGTAATTTACAAGCAGCTATGTAAATATGAAGTATCAGTCATTTACAGGCAGCTATGTAAATATGAAGTATCAGTAATTTACAGGCAGCTATGTAAATATGAAGTATCAGTAATTTACTGTCAGCTATGCACAGTGCATTCCGAAAGTATTCAGACCCTCTTGACTTTTTCCACATTTTGTTACATTACAGCCTTATTCTAAAATTGATTAAATTGTTTTTTTTCTTCTTCATCAATCTACACACAATACCCCATAATGACATCACAATACCCCATAATGACATCACAATACCCCATAATGACATCACAATACCCCATAATGACAAAGCAAAAAATATTTTTTTCCCCCACATTTTTTGCAAATGTATAATCCAAACAGCTGGAACATCAGTTATGTAATGTAAATAGGAAGTAAATCAACATGCATTGGGATCATGGTTAGCAGATGTTAATGTGAGTGTAGCGAAATGTTTGTGCTTCTAGTTCTGACAGTGCAACAATATCTAACAATTCCCCAACAACTACCTAATACACACAAATGTAAGTAAAGGAATAAGAATATATAAATATATGGATGAGCAATGACCGAGCTGCATAGGCTAAGATGGTATGAAAGTCAGTATATGCATATGAGATGAGTAATGCAAGATATGTAAACATTATTAAAGTGACTAGTGATCCATTTATTAAAGTGGCTAATGACTTCAAGTCTGCATAGAGCAGCCTCTCTGTGTTAGTGATGGCTGTTTAACAGTACAGATGGCCTTGAGATAGAAGCTATTTTTCAGTCTCTCGGTCCCAGCTTTGATGCACCTGTACTGACCTCGCCTTCTGAATGGTTTGGAGGGCTACTGTGGTGTTGAATGCTGAGCTGTAGTCAATGAATTGCATTCTTATATAGGTATTCCTCTTGTCCAGGTTGGGATAGGGCAGTGTGCAGTGTGATGGCGATTACATTGTCTGTGGACCTATTGGGGCAGTAAGCAAATTGGAGTGGGTCTAGGGTATCAGGTATGGTGGAGGTGATATGATCCTTAACTAGTCTCTCAAAGCTCTTCATGATGACAGAAGTGAGTGCTACGGGGCAGCAGTCATTTAGTTCAGTTACCTTTGCTTTCTTGGGTACAGGAACAATGGTGGCCCTCTTGAAGCATGTGTGGACAGCAGACTGGGATAGAGAGCGATTGAATGTCCGTAAACACACCAGCTAGCTGGTCTGCGCATGCTCTGAGGGCACGACTAGGGATGTTGTCTGGGCCAGCAGCCTTGCGAAGGTTAACATGTTTAAATGTTTAACTCACGTCGGCCACGGAGAAGGAGACGGGGAGAGCAGTTTTTGTTAGTTGGCCACAACAGAAGTCATTTAGTTCAGTTACCTTTGCCTTCTTGGGTACAGGAACAATGGTGGCACTGTATTATCTTCAAAGTCGGCAAAGAAGGTGTTTAGTTTGTCTGGAAGAAAGACGTCGGTGTCTGTGACGTGGCTGGTTATCTTTTTGTTTGCCGTGATTGTCTGTAGACCCTGCCACATACTTCTTGTGTCTGAGCCCGTTGAATTGCGTCTCCACTTTGTCTCTATACTGACGTTTCACTTGTTTGATTGCTTTGCGGAGGGAATAACTACACTGTTTATAGTCGTCCATATTCCCAGTCATCTTTCCATGGTTAAATGAGGGGGTTCGCCATCCGTCTGGGGAGATAAAACCGTATCTACCTTATGGTTTTATCTCTCTATCCTATCTACCTCTGTCTCCCTCAGGTTAATAATCACAGTCTCCCTCAGGTTAATAACCACAGTCTCCCTCAGGTTAATAACCACAGTCTCCCTCAGGTTAATAACCACAGTCTGCCTCAGGTTAATAACCACAGTCTCCCTCAGGTTAATAACCACATTCTCCATCAGGTTAATAACCACAGTCTCCCTCAGGTTAATAACCACAGTCTCCCTCAGGTTAATAACCACAGTCTCCCTCAGGTTAATAACCAGTCTCCCTCAGGTTAATAACCACAGTCTCCCTCAGGTTAATAACCACAGTCTCCCTCAGGTTAATAATAACCAGTCTCCCTCAGGTTAATAACCAGTCTCCCTCAGGTTAATAACCACAGTCTCCCTCAGGTTAATAACCACAGTCTCCCTCAGGTTAATAACCACAGTCTCCCTCAGGTTAATAACCACAGTCTCCCTCAGGTTAATAACCACAGTCTCCCTCAGGTTAATAACCACAGTCTCCCTCAGGTTAATAACCACAGTCTCCCTCAGGGTAATAACCACAGTCTCCCTCAGGTTAATAACCACAGTCTCCCTCAGGTTAATAACCAGTCTCCCTCAGGTTAATAACCACAGTCTCCCTCAGGTTAATAACCACTGTCTCCCTCCCTGAAAAGCTATTGGTTTTCTCTTTCAGCTGATGCAAGTTTTCGCACGCACGCACGCACGCACGCACGCACGCACACACACACACACACACACACACACACACACACACACACACACACACACACACTCGACCAACAGACGTTATCCGGTGTGCAGCGAGCCAGTCAGCTTACCGCCAGCCCTGGCGAGGTCCAATAGAGGATGGCGGACACATTAAATATTAACTTAATTGGTCCCGATGGGGGCTGTCTGGCTAACATACAGCTGGATCACATACGCAGAGCATCACAGGGAAATGTCATCGCAACTCCCCCAAGAGACACAGCACACTGAGTATCACACTCTCTGCATCAAAGACAATAACAGTCCTAACTGGGAGATGAGAAACGCTGTGTGTTTGTGGGGAAGACTCTGCTGGCTGACACAGGCCCTGTTGGGGTGGGTGGGTGTGTGTGTGTGTGTGTGTGTGTGTGTGTGTGTGTGTGTGTGTGTGTGTGTGTGTGTGTGCGTATGCGTGTGTGTGTGTGTGTGTGTGTGTGTGTGTGTGTGTGACTGACAGCCAAAAATGAGAATGACTGACAGTCACAAAACTAGAGGCACCGGATAGAGAACAGCCTCTGATCTCTCGGCAAGACACACAAACACACACCTGTCCAGACGCACACACACACACACCAACACACCTGTACAGACGCACACACACACGCCAACAGAGCCTGCATCAGCCAGCAGTCTTTCACACACACACACACACACACACACACACACACACACACACACACACACACACACACACACACACACACACACACACACACACACAATAAAGCAAACTACATCCACATGCAGGATGCCATTAAATGGCCGTGTCCTCCCCTCGTAACATGAGATATGGTCCTGTCAACACATGACATCTTACGTGTGTGTGACTGTGTGTGTGTGTGACTGTCTGTGTGTGTGTGTGACTATCTGTGTGTGTGTGTGTGTGTGTGTGTGTGTGTGTGTGTGTGTGTGTGTGTGTGTGTGTGTGTGTGTGTGTGTGTGTGTGTGTGTGTGTGTGTGTGTGTGTGTGTGTGTGTGTGTGTGTGTGTGTGTGTGTGTGTGTGTGTGTGTGTGTGTGTGTGTGTGTGTGTGTGTGTGGCTAATTTTGTCCTGATGGTGGTTTCGCTCGACTGCAACGCACCATGAGGTTCCCCATCACTCTCTTCCCTGACGTTTCTCTCTCTCTCGCTCTTTCTCTCTCTCTCTCTCTCTCTCTTCTCTCTCTCTCTCTCTCTCTCTCTCTCTCTCTCTCTCTCTCTCTCTCTCACTCTTTCTCTTCCTCCCTCTCTCTCACTCTTTCTCTTCCTCCCTTCCCTCGCTCCACACGGAGGGGATAACCAGGCAGTAATGCCAGCCTCCCTCCCTCAGAGACTGCCTCTGCGTAGCCTGTTAAGATTTAATTTGAAAAACTTAATTTGTAAATTAAAAGGAGAGTCTCTCTCTCTCAGCTCTCTACCAGAGGCCCCCTGTGATCCTTCTCTCCCGTCATTGACTCCTCCTCTGCCTCCCTCCTCTTCCTCCTCTTCAGTCTGGTGGAGTGTATGACCTGCTCTCAGAAGGGGTCGCTGATTTCTGCGGAGGGCTGTAGATCTCTAGCCATGAACAAGGAAGGAGGAAGGTGGAGGAGAGGGAAGTGGGGGAGGTCTGTCTGAAATGAGCCAATCAGAGAGCAGAGGTGGAGGAGGGAGAAGAGGAGGGATGTAGATGAGTGAAGTGGGGGAGGTCTGTCTGAAATGAGCCAATCAGAGAGCAGAGGTAGGAGGGAGAAGAGGAGGGATGTAGATGAGTGAAGTGGGGGAGGTCTGTCTGAAATGAGCCAATCAGAGAGCAGAGGAGGAGGAGGGAGAAGATGAGGGATGTGGATGAGGGAAGTGGGGGAGGTCTGTCTGAAATGAGCCAATCAGAGAGCAGAGGAGGAGGGAGGGGAGAATTGAGCTCACGCTCCAGGTCAGGTTGTGAATTGAGATGCCAGTTTACAGATGACAAATGCAGGAGTTTACATCTCTGGGAGATGAATCTGTTTTACGGCAGTAAATCATAACCTCATTCTCTATTGAATCCTCTGTTCTTTGTGACATTCCCTAACAGAAGACCAATTAAAACATTGTTCGTTCCAGCAAATATGATGGTTGCAATACCAGGCCAGTGCAGCTAAGCACAGTTTGACTTTGGCTCAGCTCAGCTCAGTAGTGTGAAAAGAGTATAGTTTGTTGCAGTGGGTTGGTCAATCAATAATGTTGTTCGATCCTGAATCAATAATGTTGTTTTATCCTGTATCAATAGTGTTGTTTTATACTGCATCAATAGTGTTGTTTATTTACATTCTCTGAGGATTAGGAGCAGCGTGAGGAGGGGTGTGTGCCTGTGTATCTCCTTGACTCGCAGTGGGCAGCCGTGTTTGCTGTCACTCAGTCAGAATGCGCATTAGCGTTTACATTTTTCCCCCCAACTTGTTAGATATTGACACAGCTTGATAGCAAACGTCCCCGCCATGTGATTTATCATAGGAGCAATCTAAATGATCCAATCAGAGCAGGAGGATCAATATAAAGCCCAACCTTTTCTTTACAGACAGGCAAACTAGCCAATCGAGTTATTTAGACCACATATCAAATCAAATCAAATGTTATTGGTCACATACACATGGTTAGCAGATGTTAATGTGAGTGTAGCAAAATGCTTGTGCTTCTAGTTCCCAACAGTGCAGTAATATCTAACAAGTCATCTGACAATTTTCCCAATAACTTCCTAATACACACAAATCTAAAGGGGTGAGTGAGAATCTGTACATAGATAGTACCTCCCATGACTGACTGCCTTGAGAAAGATGCACGCTGACTACAGAACAATGTGTTTTTCTGATCAGGGATCATTATAAAAAATACTCTGAACATAATTGTATCCAGATGATACTGGTTTTGTCTCAGCACACCCCTACACTCTACCCCCTGCTCTCTCCTCTCCTCTCCTCTCCTCTCCTCTCCTCTCCTCTCCTCTCCTCTCCTCTCCTCTCCTCTCCTCTCCTCTCCTCTCCTCTCCTCTCCTCTCCTCTCCTCTCCTCTCCTCTCCTCTCCTCTCATCCCCTCATTCTCCTCTTTCCCATTCTCCCCCCCTTACCTGTCCTCTCCTCCCCTTACCTCTCCTCTCATCCCCTCATTCTCCTCTCTTTCTCCATTCTCCTCCCCTTACCTGTCACCCCCTCTCCTCTCCTCTCCTCTCCTCTCCTCTCCTCTCCTCTCCTCTCCTCTCCTCTCCTCTCCTTTCCTCTCCTCTCCTCTCCTCTCCTCTCCTCTCCTCTCCTCTCCTCTCCTCTCCTCTCATCCCCTCATTCTCCTCTTTCCCATTCTCCCCCCCTTACCTGTCCTCTCCTCCCCTTACCTCTCCTCTCATCCCCTCATTCTCCTCTCTTTCTCCATTCTCCTCCCCTTACCTGTCACCCCCTCTCCTCTCCTCTCCTCTCCTCTCCTCTCCTCTCCTCTCCTCTCCTCTCCTCTCCTCTCCTCTCCTCTCCCACTCTCCTCTGGTCCCCTCTTCTCCCCTCTTTTCCTGCTTTCCCCTACTCTCCCATCCACTCCCCACCCCCCTCTTCTTTTCTCCTCTCCTCTCTCAATTCAATTCAATTTCAATTTAAGGGGCTTTATTGGCATGGGAAATATATGTTTACATTGCCAAAGCAAGTGAAAAAGATAATAAACAAAAGTGAAATAAACAATAAAAAGCAACAGTAAACATTACACTCACAGAAGTTCCACAAGACATTTCAAATGTCATATTATGTGCAAATAGTTGATTTGCTTGGGTCTAATTGTGCTGCTGTCCTGTGGGGTGTGTTTGTGTTTATGAACAGAGCCCCAGGACCAGCTTGCTTAGGGGACTCGGCTCCAGGACAATTTCTCTGTAGGTGATGGTTTTGTTATGGATTTGGTATTTGTCCTATTTTGTGAATTCTTGGTTGGTGAGCAGACCCCAGACCTCAAAACTATGAAGGGCAATGGGTTCTATAATTGATTCAAGTATTTTTAGCCAGATCCTAATGTGATAAAATGCTGGGTTCGTTGTCTGAGTCAGGCGCAGGACACACTCAAAATATTCAAAACCGGAATATCTCCAACAAGGTAACATAACGTATACAGAAAACCCTCCAACACACACAAAACAATCACTGACAAAACAGAAAGGTCGACGAGTAAATAAGAAACTTAAAACCTGTTGACGCCATGGGTTCCCAAGCGGGAACTACACCCCCCCGCCGTTCAACTCAAATGGTGGCGCAGGGAATGCAAAAATATTCTTAGAAATATTTAACCTCCACACATTAACAAGTCCAATACCTCAAATGAAAGATAAACACCTTGTTCATCTACCCAGCGTGTCAGATTTTTAAAATGTTTTACATCGAAAACACAACATATATTTATGTTAGACCACCACCAAACCAAAGAAAAAACGTAGCCATTTTTTCCAGCAAAAGATAAAAATCACAAAAGCAGGATTAGAAAAAAAATCAATCACTAACCTCTTGAAAATCTTCATCAGATGACAGTCATATGACATGTTACACAATACAATTATGTTTTGTTCGATAATATGCATTTTATATCCATAAATCTCGGTTTACATTGACGCCATGTTCAGAAAATCCTCCAAAATATCCAGAGGAATTATAGAAAGCTACGCCAGATAAAAGAAATACTCATCATAAACTTTGACTAAAGATACATGTTCTACATATAATTAAAGATACACTGGTTCTTAATGCAACCGCTGTGTCACATTTTTTTTTACGTTACGGAATTAGTTTACCATGCAATAATCTGAGACGGCGCTCAGACGTAACAATATTTCTCCGCTATGTTGGAGTCAACAGAAATACAAGATTACAACATAAATATTCCCTTACCTTTGATGGTCTTCGATCAGAATGTAGTGGAAGGAGTCCTACTTACCCAATACATCGTTTTGTTTCATAATGTTCAATTCTAGTGTCAAGTAGCAGCATTTGCTATCACTTTCAGCTCAAATGCCCAAAAAATGACTTCTGGTCCAGGATAACTTTGCATCAAAACTTCCAAATTACATATTACAGGTCGACGAAACTGGTCAAACTAAGTGCAGAATCAAGCTTCAGGATGTTATAAACGTACAAAACGAATGGCATTCCAACCGGACAATCCTAGCTCATCTGGGGCTGACTGGAACAAAGGAAGCTCTCTGTCCAAAGCGCGCCTTCACGCACACAAAAATCCTCGCGACACCTACAGTTTTTGACCCCATTGGGTCAAAGTTCACAGCATATGCACCATTAAACGCTCTACTGAATGAGGACATCTAGTGGAAGACATAGGAAGTGTTTCCAGATCCATAACTGGTTGGGAAGGGAGGGGGCGAAGACGTCAAAGTTGCCCCAACTTTCAGGATTCCAAAACTTGTTTGGAAGATTGCCTGCCCTGTGAGTTCTGTTATACTCACAGACATAGACATTCAAACGGTTTAAGAAGCTTCAGAGTGTTTTCTATCCAATAATAATAATAATATGCATATGTTAGCAATTTAGGACAGATTTTTATGCAGTTTACTATGGGCACGCAATTCATCCAAAGGGGAAATACCGCCCCCTATCCTGAACACGATAATAAGGGAATTGAAATCAGTAATCAGCGTAATCAAGACAAAACAAAAGGAAAAAGAAAAATGGATCGGTGATGACTAGAAATCGTTTTTTATAATCAATCCTCCGGTTGTTTTTAAAATACATAATCGATAATATATCAACCGCAAATGTCTTTCACAGTAGGAGAGGGAAAAGCAATAGCTGTCCAAACTCTGTTGCGCAAGCAAAACTCATGTGACCACTTGACGCGATGTTGACGTTCTGGCTCATTTTTCAAAAATAAAAGCCTGAAACTATGTCTGAAGACTGTTGACACCTTGAGGAAGCGATAGAAAAAATAATCTGGTTCATATCCCTTTAAATCCAGCAAAGGGAGGCTATGGAACATGGAGATTCAAAATAGAGGCCACTTCGTGTTTTGATTTTCCACAGGGTTTCACCTGCAATATCAGTTCTGTTATAATCACAAAACAATATTTTGACAGTTTTGGAAACTTTAGAGTGTTTTCCAATACTAATAGTAATATGCATATATTAGCAACTGAGACTGAGGAGCTGGCTGTTTACCATGGGCACCTTCTCATCCAAGCTACTCAATACTATCCCTGCAGCCATATGAAGTTAAATAATCAACAAAGCATGAGAAGACTTTGCCTTTGTTTTGGTTTGCTTCTTTGTCAATTAGGGTGTGCAGGGTGAATACGTGGTCTGTCGTATGGTATTTTGGTTAAAAAAAAAAAAAAATTAAATTGGCTCAATACATTGTTTTCACTGAGGAAATGTATGAGTCTGCTGTTAATGATAATGCAGAGAATTTCCCCAAGGTTGCTGTTGACTCATATCCCACGGCAGTTATTGGGGTCAAATTTGTCTCCACTTTTGTCGATTGGAGTGAACAGTCCTTGGTTTCAAATATTGGGGAAGATGCCAGAGCCGTGGATGATGTTAAAGAGTTTAAGTGTAGCCAACTGGAATTTGTGGTTTGTATATTTTATCATTTAATTTAGGATACCATCAACACTACAGGTGTTGGAGGGTTTGTATTTTGTCCTGTAATTCATTCATTGTATTGGAGACCCCCTCTCCCCCTGGCCCACTCTCCCCCTCTCCCTTGGTCCACTCTCCCTGGCCCACTCTCCCCCTCTCCCCTGGCCCACTCTCCCCCTCTCCCCTGGCCCACTCTCCCCCTCTCCCCCTGGCCCACTCTCCCCCTCTCCCCCTGGCACACTCTCCCCCTGGCCCACTCTCCCCCTCTCCCCCTCTCCCCCTGGCACACTCTCCCCTGGCCCACTCTCCCCCTCTCCCCCTCTCCCCCTCTCCCCTGGCCCACTCTCCCCCTCTACCCCTGGCCCACTATCCCCCTCTCACCCTGGCCCCCTCTCCCCTAGTTTTTACAGGGTGGATTAAAACGTAGTGCTGTTGTTTGGTAATCCAGACATCACACAGCTCCATCATTCGTTACAAAGAGAGACATTCACTGCTTTTGACAAGGGCCCATGGAGGGGGGGGGGGGTACTTTAAGTTGGGCGCACACAGACAGACAGACAGACAGACAGACAGACAGTCAGACAGAC